>NW_027528867.1:1318336-1339728 GCF_008692635.1 Crocuta crocuta
TTGTCAACTATCTTATGGGCTATTACACAGAAAGTACCTATTCCTCTGATTAGATAACACAAGACTGAATCCAAGCAATTAACAGTTGAGTAAGAGATCTTAAAAAGATCTTTTAGGGGCGCCTGGGTGGCTCAGTTGGTTCAGTGCCCGACTTCTGCTCAGGTCATGATCTCATGGTTCGTGGGTTCGAGCTCCCCTTCGGGCTCGGGCTCTGTGCTGACAGCTAGCTCAGAGCCTGGAGCCTGTTTCAGATTCTTTATCTCCCTCTCTCTCTCTGACCCTCCCTACTCATACTGTCTCTGCCTCTCTCTCTCTCTCAGAAATAAATAAAACATGAAAGGAAAAAAGATCTTTAAATAAATATGATTAAATAGTAAAACTGAGTAAGGGATGCAGCGCCAGTTCCTCTCTAGGAGGGCCTAGGTGAGGAACGAAGTCCACTACCTACTTTCAATGACTGAGGCATTCCAACTGTCTGGCAGTATCTGCCTGACTCTGAACAGGTTCCAGGACCTTCAGCAAAGCCTCACTCTTTCTCATCTGAGAGAAAGGATGCTACCTCCCTTGGAGTTACTGTGAGGACTTAATGAGAATAGGACCATAAAGCACTAATCACAGTGACTGGCAAAACAAGCAGTCAACGTCAGCTAAAATCCATCATCATCACCACCATCACCATTCTCTGGCTGAATAAGACTCCTTAAGCTCCTACTCTAGCAATGGAAATATATTCATTCTTTTCAAATGGCAGTTCAATAGCGTTTTCATTATTTTCTAATCAATTAGATCTATGAAGAGCTATTCCATTACAAAATCATCAAGGCCACAGGGCTAAAAAAAAAAAAAGACAAATTTTCCATTTTAAGTAGTTTGGATTCACAAATTATTTCACATTTGGATTCTTAACTACACAACTAGTAGCAGCAAGCCAATTCAGAGTTTCTATACTTTTCTGTATCTCTGCACACATATACATTAGTACACAAATGAGTCTTGTGTTTAAATACATGAACTCTATCACTACCAGCTATAATGTAGGTCAAGGCTTTGCACCTGATATAATTAGATGGGAATCAGTGTTAAGATTTAGAAAAGCCTAAGGATCACCCAGTCTGATCCTTTCGTTTTGCAAATAGGTTTAGGAAATGTAGTTAACTGGTGAACAAGGAAAACATTCAAATGTTAATCTACTTTTTTAGGAATTAGTACAAACCCTAAAAGGAGCACATAGTAAACTTCAGTTTAGACTTTTTAAATGACATCAATTCTTAGCTCAACTAAAGGTGTTACTATTATTATCACATGTTAAGGTGTAAGTGGGAGCTTCCTTTCTCACTTTTAAGAGCAGCTCACTTTCAATCTACAGGGAGGAGGGAGAAGGAAGGAGAGAAAGTCAATGGTCAGGCATTTAAGTTATTTGATGTCTAATTCAAAGAAGTAGTCATTTTTTAATTGAAGCAAAGAGTTCATTAATACAGTATGACTACTATTTATATAAAAAATTTTAAAGAAATACAAATGGCATTTTGAATCTATGAAAATATGCTCAACTTTGCTCATTAAGATAAATGAAAATTAAAATGACAAAAAAACAAAATTCCCAACAGAATTGCAAAAATGTAAGTCATTAGGCTTGAGAAAAGATTTGTCCTTGGAATGCTGACTTTAGGATTCTTTAATTTAAAAACTATTGACAATCAGGTCTATTCACAAGCACATTATTCACAAACAAGTATGTGCTCACATGCTTGAGTATGTAACTATATTTATACATAAAATTTAATCCTAACGTGTTCTGGAGAAAGGGGAAAATAGGCATATTTTTATATTACTTGCCAAAGTTTAACTTCTATGAAGAGATATTTGACAATATGTATCAAAATTACAAATATACAGGGGCGTCTGGATGGCTCAGCCAGTTAAGCATCCAATTCCTGATCTCCATCTGAGGGTCATGAGTTCAAGCCCTGCACTGGGCTCTTTGCTGGGCACGACGCCTACATACCAAAACAAAACAAAACAAACTGTAAATGCATATATCCTTTGACCCAGCAATTCCACTTCCAGGAGTTTATCCTACAGATTACCTCCGCATGGGAGAAATATCATAGGTAAAAGAATATATACTGCAACACTGCTTGTAGAAGTAAAAAACTGGTAACTATCTCAAAGTCCATTAATAGGATATCAGCTGGGGCACCTTCGTGGCCCACCCTTGATCTCAGGGTGGGGAGTTTGAGGCCCACGTTGGGTGTGGAGCCTACTTAAAATTAAAAAAAAAAAAAAAAAAANGTAAATTACATAAATATTAATATAGAAAGATGTGTAAGAGATTTCAAGTCAGTAGCGTGCTGCATATACAACACCGTTAGTTTTAAAATTTATATATAGGGGTGCCTACATGGCTCAGTTGGCAGATCATGCAACTCAATCTTGTGAGTTCGAGCCCCATGTTGGGTATAGAGACTACTTAAAAAATTAAAAAATAATAATAATAAAACAAAATTTATATAGAGAGACACATACTTATGCAGGAGCATATATACTTCTCACTCTTTTTCTACACATTTCAATTTCATTCTATTTACATGTATTATTTTTTTAAATAACTTAAAATATTTATTTTAAATTTAGGTATCTGACTCTTGGTGTAATCCAAATGAAGTAACTATTATATTTTCCTTCACTGATGGCTTTTAAATTCAGGAATCATAAGGTCAACATTCCAAGGACAAATCTTATTTCAAGCCTGCTGACCCCACAATCAGTATCAGTTCTAAACACAATTAAAATCCTAGAGCCCACTTCCAAGCAGAAACACGGATGACTTACATCAAGAGTGGTAAAACTCAGACTTTACCTGACTAGATCTCCATGAAGCTGTAAATACAGACTTTCCCTTCCCTCGCCAGCACAGATTTCTGACGCAGACGTCTCCACTGTACACAGGACGAGATGTAAGTCAGAGGAGGCAGAGGCAGAGGCGGTTGTAGAGGCAGTGGTCGTGTCTGCTCCATAAAGGTAAACACAACCTCTCTTCACATCTTCTCTCAGCCAGTCTCTTTCTCGAGAACCAAACCTACTTCTCCTATTCAAACAAGTTCTGCTCCCATTGCGTTTCATATTTCTCTAAAAAACATCAAGAGAAAGAAATCATTACCTATAATGTCTGGCTGAGTTAGACATGTTCAGTCTTCACCCCACCCTTCCAGTCTACATTCACCAACACCTCCTCTCTTGGGGCCTTCCACATCCACCATGCCCATTCCTAAGCTGGATAATGGTTTTCTCTCCTGCCAGCTGTTCAAGACTCTGTCCATCACCTTCTCTGACCCTTTCTTTTTCTGATATTTTCAGAAATATGTCAAGAATAATAAAACATCTGTGTACCTACTACCCACTTTTCATAAAATTTAACATTTTGTCATATTTATTTCAGATTCTTATTCTAAAGAACGTATATATAACATATTCTTACATGTACTGCTGAAGCTACGTGATACCTTCCAATTCCATTTTCCTCCCTCTCTCCCCAGAAACAGATACTCTACTGTATTTGGTATTCACCATTCCACGCATTTTTCTGTCTACCATATATGTACATATCTATAAATGAAATTTTATTTTATATGATTTAGAACTGTAAATACTAACATACTTATGTTTTACTATGCCATTTTTTGGGGGATGGGTCAACACTGGTCATGCTGATGACCAAGCTCATTCATTTGAGTATTCCATTATAAATACACTGTAATTTATCCATTGCCTTGCTGATGGCATTTAGTTTGCAATAATTTTTATAATGAAAGCTTCTTTAGGGTCCTGACCCTGTACCCCACATCCTAAATAAGCAAATACAGAATATTGTACAAATATTCTTTACATTCTAACCATGTTCCCAAAAAATTACTGTTGCATTTGATAATTTGAGTACACACACACACTGTGGTTATCTCAAAGCAAAAACAACTGCTACAACAATAATATGATAAGGCTCTAAAGATCAGTATTTTTCTGCTCTTTTTTATGATGGTCCATTTCTGTTCCCTTTAATATAAAGGCATTTCCACTAACGCTTACACTGCCACACGTCTCTAGTGTCAGTCTCCATTACCTGTACTGTTTCAGTCATACCCAGCTACCAATAACTCCCTAAACATGCCATGATTCCATAATTCTGTGACTTTTCTGAAGTGGTCTTTTCCAACTTGTCCCTCTCACAAAACAGCCTTCAAAACTCTACTCATATGTTACCCTCTCTGTGTTCTCTACGGAGCCTTCCTTGTTTCCCATCCCCATTCTCTCTGCATACCTAGAATTAGAGACTTTACTCTCTCCTCAGCAGAATCGCTTCACCTTGAATATGCACCTATGACTATGGGGATTACAATGGGCTTTAATAACATAGTTGATATTTCTTCCTCTCTTCTTATACTGAAAATCTATCACAGTGCCTCAATACCTGAGTGGCACACTGATGCATGCAGAACTTAACTGACATCACAGAAATGTATTCCCAGTCTATACTTTAGACCAATTTACTCTGGCAAGAAGTTGAAAAAGCTTGAGGGGAATAATCTTCTTCTTTACAGAGAATCCTAAAATCTTTTTACCAACCACAAAGTAAATAAAAGACTTTTGTTACTATTCCTCATTGGAAATCAGAAATACCTATAAATAAAGCAAATATTTTTGTACCTACTAAGATTAAATATTTCAAGAGAACTATGACACCTAAAATTCAATTTCTAAAGCTGATAAAGAAGCGGGAAGGATGGGGCGCTTGGATGGCTCAGTCGGTTAAGCGGGGGACTCTTGATTTCAATTCAGGTCATGATCTCATGGTTTGTGAGATCAAGCCCCATGTCAGGCTCCAAGCCGATGGCATAGAGCCTGCTTGGGATTCTCTATCTCCCTTTCCCTCACCAACACGTGTGTGAGTGTTCTCTCTCCTTCAATCAATCAAGCAAGCAACCAAGCAATAAACAGACACATAAATAAATAAATGGAAGGAGAAGCAAGAAGGTATTCCCAGACAGGAAGAAAGAAAAATCTGAGAGTGGCTTCACTGTTTAAGGATAACAGATAAATCAATTGTTTTGGAGACAGTAAGGATTTGAATATAGCTATTCAAAATCATGAGGATTATTACTGATTCTAACTTTAGATAAGCAGGATAACCCGCTGCTACAAGTGGGAACTAGGTCTCTGTCTTCTCAACAAGAGCATTTTCTCAAAGCTGGACATCTCAAAATTAACAAAGGGCTTTCAAGTACTTGTTTTATAAAGACAAAGGCCAATGTATTTGTATCACCAAGTAATTTTAGCCACTGAATAATTAACTACTGATTATTTTAAATACTTCTTATTTTTTAGGAAATATCTGGGAAAGATTAACTGATCCAGTTAAAAACAATATTCTAGGGGCGCCTGGGTGGCTCTGTCGGTTAAGCATCCGACTTCAGTTCAGGTCATGATTTCAGTTTGTGGGTTCAAGCCCCACGTTGGGCTATGTGCTGACAGCTCAGAGCCTGGAGCCTGCTTCGGATTCTGTGTCTCCCTTTCTCTGCCCCTCCCCCACCTATACTGTCTCTCTCAAAAATAAAATAAACATTAAAAAAAATTAAGGTGATTCTTAAAAAAAAAAAACCACCTAGCATTCTATACGGTACAGTAACATCTATACAAAGAAGCTCAGCATTCTGCACTGAGTGGAGAGAAATTGTGCTCACTGCTATTAAGAGGGAGCAAGTGGATACTATTCCACACAACCACCAAAAAGCTTCTTTTACAAAACTTTTTAAGATCAAATAAGGCCTAAAGATCTTATCAATCTTCGAAAAGTTAAGAGAATCCCCAGGAAGTTCTTATATTAGTTCATCCATGATTTTTCTTCTGTGAGGATTTTTAAAGTCATTTTTAAATGTGTTTATATATTTGTATCAAGACTATAAATTCCTGGCAGCTCTTTTTGTCCATGGGTCGTGTCCCTGTGCTTTAATAAAAACACCCTTTTGCACCCCCCCAAAAAAAAAGACTGTATTCCTTAAGAACTTTACCAAAACATGTGTTGTTGGTCAAAGAATATGTCTCCTACATATATGACATATTACACCCTATAAAGATAAACTGCTCAGTCAGAACGTTAGTAGATATCATTCTCTTAACTTGCTCAGTGGGCATTTAAAGGGCCTAGATACCAAGCAGGCATAGCCTTCTAGCAACAAATCTAGATGGACTTCAGCTATTATTAGCTACTGCTGAATTACTTAGTACTTCCTTCTCCGCTGTGTAAAGCATCAGATAAAAATGCTGGAAAAGCCAGTACTGTCCTCTGATATACTTTCAGCTTTTAGAATCACTTTTCCACTGAAATTGCTAGATTAAGAATATTCTATTGCTTTCCTTACTCTTAAATAAAAACTGTTGACAAACTTTCCAAAAGGAAACAGAACTGTAATTACCTCTCACATCAAACAAGTGTAAAAGAGCACATTTAAGATTTAAATATATTTCTAGAAAGCACAAGTCTTTAGAGTAAGCCATGAATTAAGTACCTACTTTAAGCTTTTAGCTCCCTAAAAATGAAAATAACACAAGGGTTGTAATGAGTTCAAAGGTGATAAAACTATTAAATGCTCACATACAATTAATTCTAATATATGTATGGTAAAAAGAGAGTCTGGTCAAGTAACTCTCCCTACTCACTAAGTTCTATTAGAATGTGAAATTCTGGGGGCACCTGGGTGGCTCAGTTGGTTAAACGTCCAACTTCGGCTCAGGTCACTATCTTGCAGTCAGTGAGTTCTAGCCCCGCACTGGGCTCTGTGCTGAGAGCTCAGAGCCTGAAGCCTGCTTCACATTCTGTGTCTCCCTCTCTCTCTCTCTGCCCCTCCTCTGCTCATGCTATGACTCTCTCTCTCTAAAAAATAAACATTAAAAAAAATGTGAAATTCTGTAAGGTAGGAGATACGCTCCTGCATTCAAAATTTTAAAACAATATAGCCTCGTCTCCAGGAATATATACCTTAAGGAACATTTTGGAAAGGGTGGGATGAGATAAGGATGGGAAGAATATTTCAGTTCATTAAACTCATTCTGGTATTCAGATTTTTAAGAACCATATATACACATTATTTGGATAAAAACTTGAAGCTGGTANAACTATTTGTAAAAAAAAAAAAAAAAACAGAAACAAAAAACTTGGAAGCTGGTTCTGACAAAAACAGACCTCATGGCCCTTACTGTCCAGCTGTAATTTCTTACTTGTACAGGCTGAGTAAAACAATAATCCCACAGTTGTAGGAAAAATCTGGAAAATGATCCTTCAAAGGGGTCCCAATAATCTTAAGAGTATTACCAATTACCAGTATCATATTTATATTCCAACAACAGTAAAAGGGTACATTCTAATTAGCAATTTGCTAAATACATCTGGGAGTAGATTTTTGACTCAAACTTTCCAACATCCTAATCTGGCTAAAGTATACTGGCTTAGTATACTAGCCTTTCTATGAAGATCTATATTAGACAATAAGGATGCTCATTATTTGGTATTAAGTATAATAAAAGCATTATAAAAAAGAATAAGTCTTTTCCAAAGGATCTTTAGATAAGAACAGGTAGGATATTATAACTTTCTTCTACTTATAGATTCTTGTCCAGTTTCCCTTGACACAAAATTTAACTACCCAGCTACTTAAAGAAACTTCTGTATGCAGAGCACACAGCACCTATTCACCATAGCAGATCCCATTAATTTGCAAGGATTGTTTAAAGTGCTGACCATATGCAAGAAATGCAGGGGCATTAGACACTGTCAGCCTTCCATACTACCAACTCTGTCAAAATCAATTTCTGGAATCTTTCTAATGGTCCCCAGATTGGAACCCCATGGAACCAGTGGTAAACAGGATCACTTCCCGGAAGTGTAGGAAGGTAGGACCCTTGAATCAAGAGCCTCCTTTCTCAATTCCTCCCCTCTCATAATTCACTCCCTCTCCAACAAAAAGTTGCTATAAAAAAAAGCCAAGGTTGTTTCTCTTCTAGGCCAGAGGGCAATACCTATCTCTCAGACCTGCCATTTGCTGATAAGCCAGGTCAGAGCTTTTTCTTTAAGTTCATTCACAATTTACACTTGGTGACCTTATAGTTTTAAATAGATGTCTAAGAGCCTTAAAGTAATTATATTTAAGATTTATGTTAAGTAAGTAAAATAAGTATGTACCAGGTTTATGCAGAAGTAAACTATGAAAAGTTATTTCTTTAAGTCACAGCAGGAAGACTGAGGTAGTAGCAGAAAAAATGTTTTGTATTCTACAGTTCTATTTTATATTGTTCCGTGGATGGATTCACCAGATGCTCTACATCTATTATTTTTTTCATTATTCCCACCTTTGTAGTGTCCTACAAAAAACCCCAATAATACAATGCTCACGTTTAAGCTCAATTAACTATTAATGTATTTTTAACATCACGTATTTTCAGGTTTTTTTTTTAAAGACATCAAATCTAAATTTCCTTTTCTTTCTTCCGTCTCGCTGGCAAGTTTTAAATTCTGCTTATTTCCTCTTGTAGAACTCTAGAAAGAATTCTATTCCATCTCCAGAAGGACATCTAGTTTATATATTTGACCTACAGAAAAATTTCTCTTCAACTATTTCAGAGGCCAAAAGAAAACTCCATCCAGGTACTCAATCTCCCACAACCCCTCCTTTAAACCATGTTTACTGTTGCCTCCCGACCTTACATTTCTTGTGCATTAAAACTTCTTGTCATCCCCTTCAAGGCTCCACTCCCCGCCTCGCCTGCATCTGCTTTCATTTTCCTCCTACTCCCCCCAATTCCTGCCCCAAAACCCTGCTAGCTGCCTGTTGCATAACCGCTCCCCCATTAGCGTCTCCCTCGATTGTTAGCCCCACTCCCGAAAACAGGAATGTCCTTTTTGCCGAACCCCTCCTCCCCGCTGCAACACGCCCAGAGATTCCCGGAGATTAAGCTCCTCTGGGGATTCTCCCTCTAGGCGGGCAGGTCGAGCGTGCAGGCCTGCGCCTCGGAGCCGGGAGCCGGGTCCTAACTTCGGCGGTGAGCCCCGAGGGTAGAGTCGGCCCGCTCCACCCAGCGCAGCCCGGAGCACACCGCAGCGCCCGGCCAATCACCGCCGCCATCCTCCCGCTGGGGTGATGCCTTCAGGTGTCCGGGGAGAAAGCCCTGCGTACTTCCAGCCCTGCTCTCAGGCCACGGGCNCCGCGGGTGGAGCCGGGCGCTACCAAAAGGCTGGGCCTGAGCCTCCCGCCGCCCTCTGGAAGACTGAGGTACAGAGAGGGTTATTAACTGCTATCCCCGCGTCCGAAGTACGGCTGTCCTAGGGGCAAATGGGGTCTGCACCTGTCTTTAGGGACTGGACGCTGCCCTCCGCAGACGGTAGCTCTTGTAAGTTACCTCTCCCAGACGTTTCCTCTTTCTGCTTCTAAACTGACCTGTCACCCTCACATGCAAAACCATTGAACGGATTGTTGAGAATATTCACCTTAACAAGGCCCTTTCTCTTCCTAATTGGAGACGCTCACGACGTTCTTTAGCAAATTCAACCCAGCCTCGTGTACAAAATGTCAATTCACCTCCCAGCCACATTTTAATTTCCTTTTCTCCTCCTGTAGCAAAGTATCAGAATTCCTTTCACTGCCTCAAGCCATAGTATGGTCTAAGTCCATTTTATTATTTGTAAGGCGAATTCAGAAAATCTTTAAAAGTTAACTTATTTTAATTCCTGAAAGAACGGTAGTTTTGTGACTAGTTAAAAGTTAACTTATTATCTTAATTCCTGAAGGAACGGTAGTTTTGTGACTAGCTAGTAGGCCAAATTTGGAGTCAGACAGCCTAATTCCAAATCTAAGTTCTGCCTCTTATTAGATCTAAACCCTTTGTGCAGTTTGATTTGAACTTTTCTTTCTTAATTGTGAAACAGAAATTAGTATCTAACAGTTATTATCAAGATTTTTTAGGGCTTATGGGGCGCCTGGGTGGCTTAGTCGGTTAGGCCTCCGACTTTCGCTTGGGTCATGATCTCGCGGTTCGTGGGTTCGAGCCCCGCGTCGGGCCCTGTGCTGACTGCCAGCTCAGAGCCTGGAGCCTGTTTCAGAGTCTGTGTCTCCCTCTCTCTCTGACCCTCCCCTGCTCACGCTGTCTCTCTCTCTCCTGGAAATAAATAAAACGTTAAGAAAAATTTTAAAAAAAGATTTTTTAGGGCTTATATTTATTTATATTCTCAAGTTAACATACAGTGTACTCTTGGCTTCAGGAGTAGAAAACAGTGATTCATTTCTTATCAAGATGTTTTGAATGCATAAAGTGCTTAGTAGGGATTCATAGTAACCATTATAATTCTGATTTTCCAAATTTAAGATTTACTCAGTTCCTCAGGGCTCTCCTCTTAATTCTGCTCTAAATTTTCCTAGGAAACCTTTTAGACTTCTGGATTTTAGGGTTTTCCTTCTTATGCAGGTGTTAATGAATCTTCAAGCAACATGTAGGGAATTAAGCAGCAAAAAAATTCAGTAATTTCCTGAGGTTTGAATCATTGGTGAAAAGTTATCTCTCCATTATCCACTGCTCCAGCTTGCCTAGCCCAAACTAACTGTATGTTTAAAATATTTTAATTCAGGGGCACCTGGGTGGCTCAGTTGATTAAGCATCCAGCTTCAGCTCAGGTCATGATTTCAGGGCTCCTGAGTTCAGGTCTCCCCTTCCCTCCACACCCCCTTAGGCTAACTGCTCAAAGCCTAGAGCCTGCTTCAAATTCTGTGTGTGTCTCTCTCTGCCCCTCTATCCCTCTCCTCAAAAAAATAATAAACACTAAAAAAATTAAAATATTTTAATTGTAGGTTTAGTACAAGAGTTTTGAGATCTAACAGCATAGTACATACCCCTCTCTACTCTGAGATACATTCGGAGATCTTTTAAATTCTAAGACAAAATTCTTGACTCTTGTAAAAATTCTGATTCTGTACAAATGATTTATTCTGTAAAAGTTTGGTCACTACTTTCTCCCTTTATATGAGCTACTTTGCATATGGCAAAATTCCAATCTCTAGTAATCTTCATTTGTCTCATTTAAATAAATTAAAAATGACTTCTACAAGTCTGGTATAAAGTGAAAAAAGCTCTTAGGTTGACTACCTACTGGGTCTTCCTTCTACCTTGAAACTACTTTTTTTTTTTTTATGTTTTATTTATTTCTGAGAGAGAGAGAGAGAGAGCGCGCGCGTGAGCAGGGGAGGATCAGAGAGAGAGGGAGACACAGAATCCGAAACAGGCTCCAGGCTCTGAGCTGGCTGTCAGCACAGAGCCTGACATGGGGCTTAAACCCACGAACCATGAGATTATGACCTGAGCCGAAGTCAGATGCCCAACCGACTGAGCCACCCAGGTGCCCCGAAACTACTTTCAAGAAAGCTACTTAAAGTAGTTGAATTCCTGGGGCACCTTGATGGCTCAGTTGGTTAAACACCTCACTCTTGGTTTCGGCTCATGTTATGATCTCATAGTTCCATGGGTTTGAGCCCCACATCAGACTCCATGCTGATGGTGCCGAGCCTGCTTGGGATTCTCTCTCTCTACCTCTTCTCTGCTGTCTCTTTCTCTTTCTCTCAAATAAACTTTAAAAAATTATTTAAAACAAAGTAGTTGAATTTCCATTTCAATGCTTACTGGGTAACTTATTCCAGCAAGAACACTGGTTTGTAAGCTATAGGCACCCATATGGAGAGAGAAGTGGACTTTAACCAAGGGCAGATGGCAGTGGAAGGACCAAAATATGGTTCAGAATTAGTGTTTCTAAAAATTTGCTTCTTGAGGTTTTATACATTACCTTTTCCAGATCTCATGAGAAACTCTTTACTGATTGATCCCCGAAGGGAAAGGACCAGCATTTTGAGTTCATGCTGAGGAACAGCAGTGGTAGATTACTTTTGGTTTTGTTTTTATTTTTTTAAATGTTTTATTTATTTTATATGTTTAAATGTTTTTTATTTATTTCTGAGAGAGAGAGACAGCCAACGTGAGCAGGGGAGGGTCAGAGAGGGAGACACAGAATCTGAAGCAGGCTCCAGGCTCTGAGCTGTCAGCACAGAGCCCGACGCGGGGCTCAAACCCACGAACTGTGAGATCATGACCTGAGCCAAAGTTGGACGCTTTAACTGACTGAGCCACCCAGGCGCCCCTAGTTGTTTTTTTTTTAATTAGTGGGATAAAGGCTAAAGCATCAATTCAGAATACAAGCATATGCTAATAGTTAATGTATTTACTATTTCTTCACCGACAACAGTAGTACCTCTTTCAAAAGGAAAACAACAAAAAACTTCCAGCCCAGATGTTGCAGGGAATCATTTATGATGCAGCTCTTTAAAGGTCTCCATGTTTTAAGATCCAATTTAGCAATCAACCAATTGATTCTCCTTTTTCTTTTCAAATCATGTACTGCCATTAACATTTTATACTGTTTCAAAGGTCACATATTCATGTTCTTCCCTAGTTCAAGGCAGTATGCATTATGTATGCCAAGGGTTATGTAACCATAATTTCTGGAAATGGTAAACAGCTGAGACTAACCCTAAAAATAAATTCCTCTGGGAATTTCTGTGCAAAAATCCATCTGCCCTCACTGCAGGTTCATCATTACAAAAATCACTGTTTAGATCAAGCCAAAAGACAGAGAAGTCAACACCTGCCTCCTCTCTGTATCCTTCTATAAGCAGTTGTACATACCTCTCTCTCCATCTGGGGAGGGAAGGACAAGGACACACACACACACACACACACACACACTTTATCTTAGGAGCTTTCCCTAATCCTCACTACAAAATAGAAAGTCTGGAGAAGAAAAGTCTGTCAAATTGTGGTAGAAGAGCCATAAGACCGTACTACATTCACTTATTTATAGCTGGTTCCCACTCCTTTAATGATCATCAGTCATCTTTAGGCCTAAATCTCTTATTTCTAACACGGGGTTGAGGAGATTATCTTTTAGTTCCAAAGAAACAGGTAGTATTTACCTGGCTTCAGGATTTGAAGGAATGTTTTTCTGTGAATGTTTTCGTATTTTCAAAATAGGGGGACAAATGCCCTAGGGGAGGAAACAGCAAGGAAAACCCTTAAAAGTGATAAAAATTAATTTGGTCCTTCTGGACTGAAGTTCAAATCTGAGGATTCATTATACTGTCAAGTAAATGTCTGAAGTCTGTTACTGGGTAAACTTCTCTAATGTAACAGCTTTTTAGATATTCCTCTACATGAAATTACATGGAGATGAAAGCATTAACCAAATTTAATATTAGAAACAAAGATGAATTTTAACTAAGCCACATATAAGGAAAGATTACAGAAACGTCACTTATCAAACAGTGCCAAAGGGCACTTCTGCATGAACTAGATAAATGCCACAGCCTCTATCCTCTTCCTCACGTAGAGGGCTGTCACACTCTCCCCCCCTTCTCAATTAAGGGACTATCAGGAATCACCTGAGTAATAGAAAACCTATAGGTTCCAACTTCCAACCATTCTTCTATGGAAGAATTCATATAAAATAGATCATGAAACAGAATTCATTTTGGCTGGTCAAACTTTCCTCTTTCCAGTCACAGATACATTTAAACAATTTGCAAAGAGAAGCTTATAACTAAAACCCCACGATGACCCCTTAATACACATTTCACCCTGAGACGCTTTGTCTTATTTGAGAATTCATCCACGTGGAGACATAAGCATTAGTTAATAATCACTAGTTAACATTTCCAGTTGCACTGCTGTCTATAAACTACAAATTTTTTTAAGTCATTCAGATTCCTCTAGATGAGATTTCTGTAAAAGAAACATTATCTGGAATAAGAATTCATTCAAGGCTTCTCTAATCTACTTGTAAGAAGCAAGGAAGCAAATTTTAAATCATTGAGTATTGACTTTTTATT
This sequence comes from Crocuta crocuta, assembly GCF_008692635.1. Classification (NCBI taxonomy): domain Eukaryota; kingdom Metazoa; phylum Chordata; class Mammalia; order Carnivora; family Hyaenidae; genus Crocuta; species Crocuta crocuta. Next base: position 1,332,304 of record NW_027528867.1, read on the forward strand.
ATTAGTCACTGTTCATAATTTGTTTCAACCAAAAGACAATACACACAGAATTCTAATGCATCCCATGTAAATGTTTACATCCATTTTATTCCTCACTCGCCTCTAAGACTTATCATTTAATTTTAAATTTTTTTTACATCTCAAAAATATGTCTGCAATAATTAGAATTAGCCGTCCCACTTAGAAACAGCCTTTTAATATTTTTACAGTAAAGATGTGATGAGGCTTAATGAAAATGTAACTTACAACAATTATGAAAGAAAAGGACTTTACAGGGACACATTGGGAGTTCACAAAGGAAAGAGTTCAGAAGCTCTTTCCCATGAGCCCCCCCCCCCCCCCCCCCCCCCAAACACAACAACAAAAANAGCAGGTTCCAAAAACAAAAACGAAAAATCTCCAATGCTCCATCCTGAAGCCAGAATCAGCCTCATGGAAGTTCACAAAGCAACCGTGCAAGCTGCTTCAGCACGTCCTTCTGTTTAAGTGTCCCGGGTCCTGGAACCCTGCAGATGGAGTCCCCTCACTATATTGCTTGAAAAAGAGTGATTCACCTTCTACTTCTACAAGCAGCCCCACCCTCCTGAGCCAAAGCTGATCAGTGTTTCAAACTTCAGGACCTTCCCTCTTCAGTGACGCTCCCCACTCCCAAATGCATGAAAACACAGTCATGTACCACCTCTCCATCAACCATTAATATGTGAATATCCACTTTTTGCTCTCTAGCTCTCACTTGGTTTAGGACCATGTGGATAAAATACATTCACTAGAAAAAAATATACACATTCAAACTCTCATCCCCCTAGTTCTTGTGGCCCAAGTATTTTCCAATGCAGAAAATAATCAAGTTGAACCTCAAAAACAGTATCCCCTAACTTCCAATCTCTTTTAGAAGAATGTAAAAATGGAAAGCATGTTTATACAGTAGATGGAAATACTCAAACTATTAGTGCTGAAGTTTTAAATGTCTACTTTCTTATATGAAACACATCTTTAACCTAGTAAAAGGAAAGAATCCCCTCCCAAACGTTACACTGAGGAATGTTTCTTTAAATGAGAAAGACCTTAAAAGGAACAGATGATCACTACACACAGCGTAAAACATTCCATGACTGTCCAAATCACCTCAAGGTAACAGCACCAGAGCATTGTGGGAGAAGCTTCTCAGGTAGAGCACCCTTCCTACAGTTTTTTGAGATTACTTGGATGAATTCTCCCTTAGGATTACTTGGGGAGGGCGGGGGGTGGGGAGCGGTAAGGGTGGGAGTGTCAGGATACATTACTCTGAAAGAGGGAAAAAATGAGGTAAAAGTGCATGTGAAATTGTCCAAGTATGTGTAGGCTCACTGCTTATCGCCCTGGAGTTATTAAAACAGCCATGGAAATCACTTTGTCCTCACAATGGCTCTGAAGTTGTAAATCTATCCAAATTTGCTCCCCTTTGAATGTCATACCAGGGAAAGAAATTACTGAAATGTGTTAAGTATTCATAGAAATTAAGAGATTTCTCCTTTTAGCAGCAAGGCCAAGGACGAGGAGAACTTATTCTGATCCTAGAAACTAAGGCACGCTGAAGCTTTCAAAGATCCAATCATTTGAAACAGTCTTCACAACCATCAGTATCCTAGGCAGTTTTTTGGCCACTAGTTCTTCAGTGTGGTGCTCAGCTTCACTCTCCAAAATCACTTTATATTCTAGGCAGCACCCCTTGTGTTAAGGCCATGATTTTTATCCCTTTACCTAGACAAAACTATGGATAATCCTATAACTCTACCTCGAAACTATAATCACCCACAGAGATGCTTTGTTACTAGAGTAGACCCCTTCCAGCTCTGTTAGCTAGCATTGTCTTCTAGCATGGTCTTCGGCAGGTTTCTGAGATTCAACTCAGTCCAACTAAAGAAACTTGAACTGGTCAACTATAAACGTGAGAGAAAATAAAGCCTCTAACACAATGAGGAATGTTAAATTCTATTCAAGAAATCCACCAATATTATGTTAATCCTATCATGTTTCACAGCATTAAGTATCCATCCAAGGAAATCAGTCTGCAAAGAAACCTATTGCACAGGCAGAACAGCTGTCTGAAATATACACTAGTCCACACTTGCCTTTACTGAAACTATGCACAAGATAATATCCTGTTCTTGACCCAGTCAACCATTTACCCAGAAGAGTAAGTTTTAGCAAATCTTGCTCTTATATAAGGCCAGAAAGTTTCCCCTTTGGAGCCTTTTAGTTCAACCCCAGTTTGTCAAATGTTTGGAATAATCTAGCATCTGATACAGAGCTAGATTTGACAAGACACAGAAGATTTTAAGTAAAGGCTTGGTGAAGTGAGGGGGAATAAAAGATACTTGTACCCAGGTTTAAGACCAAAGCCAAAGTAGTCATTATACTGTAATCAATACAGTAATGATCGCAAACATAAGAGCAAGGTGGGCCTTTTTCTTTCTTCTTTAGTACATGAGACATGGCACTTGTGCACCTGAACGTACATGGTACATTCAACATTCAACATGTGCCATAGGGGTCACCTTACCTCATTCCAGCAAAGTCAGTGTTACGGTTGGGTAACACAAGGGTCCTTTCTAAAAAGCACTCGGCACTCTCACTAGTTTAAAAAGATCCATGCCTCTGGTCTTTGATGCAGATATTCATGAGACTGGCCACTCTCAAGACACCAACTTCTCAGACTCCGGAAAGGATATGCCTACCCTACGGTGTCCATGAGACCTCTCTCCTACAGGGGCAAGGAAGCTACAAGGCTTCATTCCAACACCATAAAGTACAATATAGGAAAGATTTCTTTAACCGCGTGGTCTTTATTTCAGTGCCAGTGTTACAGATACAACACAAATGTTCCAGTTAGAAGAAGGAATTCAAACGGAATGCCAAGGTCCAAGCCAGGCTCAGGAAATAAAAAGGAAGGTTTGGAATAATGGAGATGACGACTCCAATATGCTCTAGGATGAGTCTGATACTCACTCTTCCTATGGGCAAAGGTGCTTTTGTTAAGGAGTCTGATCTTAAAATTTTAACTCCTCTTTCCACCCATTTACCATAGTTCAACAGGCAAGTTATGGGCTTAGGAGAACCTTTCAAAATTTGTGGTGGGAACAGGGGCATTAATAACTATTAATATATCCTTCAGAAATTGTTCACTTTGCACTTTCAGGGGAATCAATTCTGAAAATCATAGAGAATATTCATGACTACAGCTAAAGAATGGAAAGAAGGGGGAGCTGGAAGAGCCTTGGGAGTTTCTATTACAAATAGAGCACCATATCCTTCATGCCAAATCTCAACAAAAGCTCTTTTTAACTGCATCTGTCCAGTGTTTTCAAATAACCTCTCCAGGTCTACCCAGTTCTTGATAACAAACATACATACATACATGTGTGTGTCTGTGTGTATACAGCAATGCACAGAAAAGGCTACCAGGAGCCTAATGCCTCTTTCAAACATTGGGGGAACCAGTAGAAAAAGGCAGGGCTCCCTAAAGTCCATTGTTACATTTCCATTCTGAATGCCTGATGTAAAAAGCGCCTGAAGATGGTGTAGCCCAGCTAGTGAGGAGTGAAAACCCCACCTCGCCCAGTCCACAGAAAAACACAGTAGAAAGAAGGGGCAACTCTTTGCTGCAGAGACAGAGTGAGTGTTTTCTTGCCATGGATTCCAGTCCTCTCCTCCAGACCAACTGCTTATTTCCTCAGGGGCCCAGGGAATGTTGATTCTGGCTGTAAATGGGGGAGGGGCAGAGAAGTGCGGACAAAGGAGAAGAGGAGGAAGAGTGCAAAGTAGCCTCCAGAAGCAGCTGGCCTCAACAGTGGAGGAGAGGAGGTTCGTCTTTGACAATGCTTCAAGGTCAGCGACAACTTCAGGAAAATCCTCCTCAACAGTTCTCTTCAGCTCCTCAGGCCCATGGTACAGTTGGGGGGGACTTGCCAGCGATCATAACCTCCTTCCCAGAGTTCCTTTGATTGAGTGGGACAAAAATGAGAATGGTGCCCAGGCCCTCATTGCCAGGACTGAGGGGGAAAGTTGTTCACCTCTGCTAGATCTTGCATTGCTGAGCCCTTGTGGTTATATGTGAGCTTGATCCGCATTCGCAGCTGTTGCTGTGGAAGAACAGAGAATTACAAATTATACACTGAATGGAAATTTCTAGAATACGTGTGGCCCACAAATAGACTTTTTTTGAGAGAGAGAAAGACAGCACTCGTGCAAGTTGGGTGGGGGCATAGAAGGCAGGGGGGAATCTTAAGCAGACTCCAAGTTCATTGTGGAGCCCAACAAACGGCTCAATCTCATGACCCTGGGATCATGACCTGAGCTGAAATCAAGAGTCAGACAGTTAATCAACTGAGCCACCCAGGCACCCCTACAAATAGATTTTTAATCTCAGAGGAAACAAATTATTTTACAGCAAAGCTGTGTCTTAAAAACAATACAGGCAAACCACCACCCACCACCACCACTACCACTACTGCCTAAGTACTCTGGCCAACATCATGCAGTCAAGTCGAGAAAATGCATCTCCAGAACACATTGTTAGCTCCAGTCCTAGAACTAATGCATTAACAGTACAGAATCACTCAGGAGCATTTCATAGTCACACTGGCTGGGTGCTTTTCAAAAAGATTCAAATTTGGATCCAGGCTTCTAGAAAAATGAGATAAACATATACTCATCTTATGCTCTACATTCAGAGATACTGTTGCTTCTCTGTAAAACCAACAGTAAATGTGAACATAAACTTTTTTGTTCCCAAGACAGAAAAAAAAGTTAACTTACGGTAACAGAAGTTGTTTTAAGAGAACTCAGTTATAAATCCTTTCTACTTTATGTGGCAGATTTCAAGTATTAATGCACTAAGAAGATTTGTACTCTAAATATCAGATCATTGGGGCACCTGGGTGGCTCAGTCGGTTAAGCGTCCGACTTCGGCTCAGGTCATAATCTCGCGGTCCATGGGTTCGAGCCCCGCATTGGGCTCTGTGCTGACAGCTCAGAGCCTGGAGCCTGCTTCAGATTCTGTGTCTCCCTCTCTCTCTGCCTCTCCCCAGCTCGTGCTCTGTCTCTGTCTCAAAAATAAATAAATGTTAAAAAAAATAATCTATCAGATCATCAAAGGAGCCTGTGCCATGCTATAGGGAGATAATCAAAATACATAGCATAGCAGAGGAAAAGGAAAATGATCTAAGAGAAGGAAATCATATCGGGGCTATGAGACACTGCTAGAAATCTTTCAAGGTGAAGAAATTCTCTGAGCCATTTTCAAAAACTGAAAACTAGTCGATTGATTACTATTAAAGAGTTAATTTACTTCTTTGAGAAAATGTAATGAAAATATTGCTTAATTTCAAATACTAAAGCTACTTTTCATTAAGTTTCATTAAAAGCTAGTTCATTAAAAATGCTTCCACTTTTGCTGTGCACACTTATTACAGTAGTAAATGTGGATATATGAGGTTCTACAGATGCTCTTACCCTAGACTGCAACCTGTGTAAAGATTACAATGTCTAAGCTTCTGCAAAAACTAGACCTGTAAGCCTCCAAACAGACAATTCTTTAAACTGTCTGCATTTTTTTTAATAAATTTTTTATTTTTTATTTTTATTTATTTCTAGGAGAGAGAGAGACAGACAGCGTGAGCACGGGAGGGTCAGAGAGAGAGGGAGTCACAGACTGAAACAGGCTCCAGGCTCTGAGCTGGCAGTCAGCACAGAGCCCAACGTGGGGCTCGAACCCACGAACCGCGAGATCATGACCTAAGCAAAGTCGGACGCTTAACCGACTAAGCCACCCAGGCGCCCCTAAACTGTCTGCATTTTAATAAGTTGCCACTAAACCATTTCATGTGTCTGGGATGCATTTATTATCTAATCTACAGAAGAATAAAGGGGTTAGACTAGACATTTCCCAGATTTCTTCTATGAGTCAGAAAAAACCCAGAGAAACAAAGCAGAATTTTATTTCAGGAAATATGCTTATACTTCACTCAGATATTGCCTTCAAATGTGCTACTCACCTTCTGTGGGTTCAGAACTTTAATGACTTGTGTGATGGTCCCCGTATTAAATGCTGGAACAATGCTGCTGCTAGGAGACAGAAGCTGCAGCTGGAATGTCTGTGGGGAACAAAGGGCACTCTTCAGAAAAAAAATACACTCAATACTATATCAGAGATGTCAACAAATAAAAATGTTAGACACCTGAATGATTATTCAAGTAAAAGATTTACCTACTATTATTCTCTATTTGTTTTCTAGATATCAGCAATTCATAGTATGTGGGCTAACTATAACCTTCACATTATTAAGAAACAAAACAAAACACTATTAGGTCTTTGATCATGAAAACTAGCAATGAGCCACTCTCCTCTTTACAAGCAGAAGGAACTTTAGCCTACCACTTTTCAACAGGTGACCAATTCTTGTTCTGGCAACCTCACTTAATAGTAACTGATCAACTATGAAGCTAAAAAATGAGTGCCTGCGGCTAAAGAAAGCTAGAAAAAAGAAAAACAAACTTTTTAGAAATGACAAGCCAGCACACCATTCACCAACTACATGCCTTTATGCTTTTGTGTATTTGGATGACTGGGATTGGGAGAGTTGAACTTGTTTTTTTTTTAATGTTTTTTTACTTTTGAGAGAGAGGGGGAAGAGTGCACAAGTGGGGGAGGGGCAGAGAGAGGGGGAGACACAAATCTGAAGCAGGCTCCAGGCTCTGAGCTGTCAGCACAGAGCCCGACGTGGGGCTCGAACTCACGAACCATGAGATCATGACCTGAAGTTGGACACTTAACCAACTGAACCACCCAGGCGCCCCTGAACTTTTGTTTTCTAAAGTCTAATCTGGAATATGTCAAAGGCTACATGACAGACGTGAAGGAAAGGCTGGAAAGAGCCCAGCTGTTAATATGTATGTGGAATACATCAGGACCTCTTCATGGGTGACACAGGGATTAAGAGAAAAATTATGTGCAGAACTCGCCTATACAGCAAAAGACCTGGCAAAGACAAATACCACAATTTGTAGTGTTAGTTTCATTTGTTTGTTCCAGGGAAGAGATAAAAGTGCTATAAGCAAGATAAGTAAACCATAATTGTTAGCACAATATAGTATATATGTAGCTATTTTACATACTAGGATTTTTTTGTTAATTTTTAAAGTTTATTTGGGGTGCGTGGGTGACTCAGTTGGTTAAGCATGCGACTTCAGCTCGTGTCATGATCTCACGGTTTGTGGGATTGAGCCCAGCATCAGGTTCTGTGCTGACAGCTCAGAGCCTGGAGCCTGTTTCAGATTCTCTCTCTCTCTCTCTCTCTCTCTCTCTCTCTCTCTCTCTCTCTCTCTCTCTCTCTCCCCCCCCCCCCCCCCCCCTCCTCCGCCCTTCCCCCCCCCCCCCCCCTTCCC
>NW_027528867.1:1339735-1344331 GCF_008692635.1 Crocuta crocuta
TCTCTCTCTCTCTCTCTCTCTCTCTCTCTCTCTCCCCCTCTCCCTCTCTCTCTCTCTCTCCCCCTGCCCCTCCCCAACTCGTGCTCTCTGTCTCAAAAATAAATAAACTTTAAAAAAAGGGGGGGGGGGCAGAGAGAGAGAATCCTAAGCAGGAACTCATGATCTGTGAGCTCATGACCTGAACTGAAGGCAGACACTTAACCAAATGAGCCACCCAGGTGCCCCTACACACTAGGATTTTTAAAATCTTTCCTGAAAGTGCAGTCTTCTAAAACATTAGAGAGTGATTATCAGAGAAATACAAATCAAAACCACAATGAGATACCACCTCACACCTGTCAGAATGGCTAAAATTAACAACTCAGGCAACAACAGATGTTGGCAAGGATGTGGAGAAAGAATCTCTTTTGCACTGCTGGTGGGAATGTAAACTGGTAACAGCCACTCTGGAAAACAGTATGGAGCTTCCTCAAAAAATTAAAAATAGAAGTACCCTACAACCCAGCAACTGCACCACTAGGTATTTATCCAAAGGATACAGCTGTGCTGTTTCAAAGGGGCACATGCAACCCCAATGTTTCTATAGCATCACTACAGACAATAGCCAAAGTATGGAACGAGCCCAGATATCCATTGACAGATTAATGAATAAAGATATATATATATATGATGGAGTATTACTCAGCAATTGAAAAGAATGAAATACTGCCATTTGCAACAATGTGGATGGAAACAGAGTATATTATGCTAAGGGAAATTAGTCAGAGAAAGACAAATATATGACTTCACTCATTTGTGGAATTTAAGATACAAAACAGATGCACATAAAGGAAGGGAAGAAAAAATAATACAAAAACAGGGAGGGGAACAAAACATAAGACATTAACAAAATTTTTTTAAGTATTTATTTATTTTGAGAAAGAGAGACAGAGAGAGAGACAGTATAAGCAGGGGAGGGGCAGAGAGAGAGGGGGACACAGAATCCAAAGCAGGCTCCAGGCTCTGACCTGTCAGCACAGAGCCCGACATGGGGCTTAAACTAACGAACTGTGAGATCATGACCTGAGCTGGAGTCAGACGCTCAACTGACTGAACCACACAGGCACCCCACGAGACTCTCAAATATAGAGAACAGAGGGCCACTGGACGGTTTGTGGGAGGGGGTATGGGCTAAATGGGTAAGGGGCATTAAGGAAGACATTTGTTGGGATGAGTACTGGGTGTTTTATGTAGAGGATAAATCACTGGATTCTGTTCCTGAAATCATTAAGGTACTATATGTTAACTAACTTGGATGTAAATTAAAAACTAAATAAATAAAAATTAAGGAAAAAAATATTAGAGAATGAGGAAGAAAGAGAGAGAGGGATAAAGAGGCAAAGGGAAGAAGAGAGAGGAAGAGAGAGGAAGAGGGAAGGAGGGAGATAGAGAGAGAAGGGGGAGAGAAAGAGATGGAAAGGGGCTGGCAGAGAACGAGAGGAGAGGGAAGTCTATCTAGCCTTCTGTAAGGACCAAATCTGTAAGAGTAAAGAGATGTAGTATATTTAGACTTATTATGTTGGGTCTTATCATAAATCTATTGTCAAGATGGATTATGTAAACTTTATTTACATTATTTCATCAAATGTAAAATGCCATTAACTGAAATTCACACCATTTTATGTACCACTGAGAAAGAAAAGAGGCTGCCAATTATAACTATGACAAAGTATTAACTTTAAAATGCATCTCAATTTCAGAGATAATAAAAAGTGGAAACGGTAACAGAATCTATGAAATATGGTATTTTGAAGTTCAAGATACACGATAACAGGCAAACAGTATTGTCAAGTACAGCACCAAAAATAAGACTATGCTTTAATGGAAGAGATGATAGGTTGCTAGAACACAGCCTAAAGTAACAAGTGTAAAACCGTAAGTTGCAGCGGCTAACACTTACTGAGCACTGAACACATGAAAAGTGCTTAAAACAGTACACGACACATCTATTCCTCAAAGGAACTCTAGGAAACAGACATCATTATCACCATCCCCTCTTGTAAAGGAGGAAAACTGAGGCACACAGTTTAAGGAACTTGTATAATTTAGTACTGAAACCACTCCACTCTACTGCTTCTAAAACATCTACATTACTCTGGTTCCTAAAAAATACAATTAAAGGAGGCTTTTGCAAAGTCAACAGTAACTACAAATAAAAGGTCTTCAGTTTCCAAAAATGTGTTGTTTGAATGTCATACTTCACATGTCACTGCAAAGATAAGGTTAGCTTAGTCTAAACCAAGGGCTGGCCAACTATGGCCCATGGGCCAAGAATGACCTGACATCTTTTCTGTAAATGATGTTTTACTGAAACAACACCACATTCCTTCATTTACATACTGATCATGGCTTTTTTGTTTTGAGAGAGAGAGAGCAGGAGAGCGAGAGCGAGAGAGAGAGAGAGAGAGAGCTCTAGCAGGGGAGGGGCAGAGGGAGAAAGTGAGATAGAATCTGAAGCAAGCTCCACTCTCAGCATAGAGCCTAACACAGGGCTCAATTCCATGACAATGGAATCGTGATCTAAGCCAAAATCAAGAGTTGGTCACTTAACCACATAGGCACCCCCCTTTTTTTCACTGTAACAACAGAAATGAGTAGATGCAACAGAGACCATATAGCCTAAACGACTTACTATCTTGTTCTTTACAGAAGCATTTTGCCTATTCTTCATTCTCAATTTTTCTTTACACAGAACTTTTCATTATTCAAAGATGGGATATAAATATTCCCTAAACTAAGATCTGGTAAAACAAAACTTCAGTTTACAAAAACAAGCAGTAGTAAACTAGATATTAATGAAGGAAGAATGAATGTTTCTTTCACTAAATATCGAGATGAAAACTGTCAATTCGGATCCAGTGACTAGAAGAGAATACCAAATAAAGTCCTTCATCTTAATGAACTTTAATTCCATGTTAGAATTTGTGTTTTTTAGGTTTTTACCACTGTATTAACCTACCCTTAGCAGACCACCTCACAGAATTCTGCTGTGAATCTCATTAGCTATTATCAGAGTGTCCTTCATCCTTCAGTAGTAACTGTAAGAATAATAAAGTATTTAAACTAATACTTAAAGTAAAAAGTATTCAGTAAAAATGACATAGTTTGGGGCGCCTGGGAGGCTCAGTAGGCTGAGCATCTGACTTCAGCTCAGGTCATGATCTCACAGTTCATGAGTTCGAGCCCCATGTTGGGCTCTGTGCTAACAGCTCTAAGCCTGGAGCCTGCTTCAGATTCTGTGTCTCCCTCTCTGTCTGCCCTCCCCAACTCATACTCTGTCTTCTCTCTCTCAAAAATAAACAAACATTAAAAAAAAAAAGACATGATTTAATGAACCATAATAGTTACAGTATTGTTAATTTGGGCTGAACCTGCAAATTTGGTTTACCTTCTAAACCTTAAAATATATCCCTTACCAAGCGCATAAAAAAAAAAAAATCAATCTTTAATCAAAGTAAAAAGAAAAGATGACATTGTAGTACCTTTGGTACTGCAGCCTGGAAAACAAAGTCTGTCATGTCCAGCTCTGTGCTGTTGGAGGCCTGTATCGTTATCACTGTGACGCTAGGGTTGGTATTTGACCGTTCAAAGGTGAATTCTATCTTCAAGCCATTCTTACTGTATGCTGTGATGGAGGGGATGCCTGGAAAGCACAGGAAGATCAATCTAACTGCAGTCAGCTTAATGCTTGCAGAATTACTTTCTTCTTCAAGGCCCCCCTCTCACTGATGGTAATACCAGGAACCGTACCTGTAGTGATGTCATTGAAGAGAGGCTGTGATGAAAGCCCATCCAATAAGAAGGGAGGCTGGGATATCTGTGGGACTGAGGCAGGGGCAGGAGTAGCAGCTGGAGCACCTAAATGAAGGATTCCAATGTAAGTCAATCTCAGCCAGCATGACAAAGCTCACCAAAACAATACAAGAGAAAATTACTGGATCCCAGGATAAGAGAAGGATTCTTTAAACAAGATGCAAAAAGCATAAACCGTAAGAGGAAAGAACGAAACATTCAAATACTTTAAAATAAGTAACCTTTGTTTATTAAAAAAATAAATAAATAAAATAGAAAGAGAGACTACAGGCAGGAGAAAAATCTTTGCTACAAAAAAGCAAATGTATAAGTATCCAGAACTATTAAGATTTTCTACAAATCGGGAGGAGGGATGGGCAGGGAGGAGGGCACTTGTGGGGATGAGCACTGAGTGTTATGTGGAAACTAATTTGACAATAAACTATTTGTAAAAAAAAAAAAAAAAGATTTTCTACAAATCAAGAAGAAAACAAGATAACCCAATTTAAAAGTGATAAGCGCCTGCACAGGGCACCTGGGTGGCTCAGTCAGTTGAGCATCTGACTCTTGATTTTGGCTCAGGTCATGATCGCAGGGCTGTAGGATGGAGCCCCGCATTGGTCTCCACACTGAGTGTGGAGCCTGCTTAAGATTCTCTTTCTCTTGGGGCGCCTCGGTGGCTTAGTCGGTTAAGCGTCCGACTTTCGCTTAGGTCATGACCTCGCGGTTTGTGGGTTCGAGCCCCGCGTCGGGCTCTGTGCTGAC
>NW_027528867.1:1344405-1472778 GCF_008692635.1 Crocuta crocuta
GAGCCTGGAACCTGCTTCAGATTCTGTGTCTCCCTCTCTCTCTCACCCTCCCCTGCTCATGCTGTCGTTCTCGCTCTCCCTCCTAGAAATAAATAAAAAAATATTTAAAAAAAAAAAAAGATTCTCTTTCTAGGGGCGCCTGGGTGGCTCAGTTGGTTAAGATTCTCTTTCTCTCTCTCTCCCCCCACTTCTGCCCCTCTCCGCCACTCACACTCTAAAATAAAAACTAGAAAAAAAAAAAAGTGGTAAGAGATATATAAACAAGCAGTTTGCTTGCAGAAGAGGGAACCTGAATGAGAAGAGAATCATACGTAAAGAGATACTCAATATTACCAGTAATGAGGAATATAAAGTTTAAAACCACAATGAGATATTACTTCACATCCAACAGAATGGTGAAACTTTCAGTGTCTGACAATACCAGATACTGGTAAGAATAAAGAGCAATGGGGACTTCTAATCTCTGCCAAAGAGGTGTAAACCGGTACAAACTGGGAAACAATTTGGCAATAGTAGGGTTGAACATGATTATACTCTAAAGTTCCTCAAACTCAGGGCACCTGGGTGGCTCAGTCGGTTAACCATCCAACTCTTAGTTAGTTTCAGATCAGGGCATGATCCCACGGTTCATGGGTTCAAGCCCCGCATCAGGTTCCACTTGGACAGTACAGCACCGGCTTGGGTCTTTCTGTCCCCTCTCTCTGACCCTCTCCTACTCATGCACTCGTACTCTCTCTCTCAAGAATAAATAAGTTTTAAAAAATTTTAAAAGTAAAGTTCTTCAACCTCAAAACTAATCAAATTTTAGGCTGACTGCTGTGGGGGCTATCTTGTGTACTGTAGGATATTTACCAGTGCTCCTGGCTTCTACCCATTAAATGAGAGCAGCATCCTCCCAGCTGTAACAGTCAAAAATATCTCCAGACACTGCCAACCCCTGATGGGCAAAACAATAATATTTTCACCATCATCAAGCTAAGTAGATCAAGGCATTTATTAAATTTTATTGTTTATTTATTTTTAATGTTTTTATTTCTCTGAGAGAGAGAGAGAGAGTCTGTGTGTGTGTCTGTGTGTGTGTGTGTGTGTGTGTGTACATGAGTGGGGCAGGGGCAGAGAGAGACAGAGGCAGAGGATCCAAAGGGAAGCCAGCTCTGCAGTGAGAGCAAAGAGCCCAATATAGGGCTCTAACTCATGAACTGTGAGATCAAGACCTGAGCCACCCAGGTGCCCCTAAATTTATAAATGTTAAATACTGCATAATAAAATTTTAACACATACATACACGCACACACCCGGGAGAGGTGGTATGAAGTGGGGAAAGAAAGTCACCAAATTAACATTTTTATTTGATCCTTCCAACTAAGAAAAAGCTGAGGATCACATAAGTGACAGAAATGACCATGAACTAAGAGAAATCAATTACAAGAAGATACATAAGGAAACAAAGCAAAATAAAGAGTGTCTTGTAGGTAGTAAAGAGATTTCAAACTATTTATGAAATTAACTGAATATATACCATTTCAAAAAGGATTAACAAAGTGAAGTAAAAGAAGTCTAAAATCTTTTAATTTTTTAAAAAAGTTATTTATTTGTTTGTGTGGATGAACACAAACAGAGGGGCTCAATACCATGAACCATGAGATCATGACCTGAGCCAAAAATCAAGAGTCAGATGCTTAACTGATTGAGCCACCCAGATGCCCCATGGAGCAAACTTTTTAATACAATGTTAAACAACCATTTACAATTAATGAAGATTATGTACTAACATGGAAATGCTAATATGTCAATAAGTAAAGTGTATCATCTATACATTATGTTTTAACTAAGGGGTTATTTTTTCCATATAACCAGTAGCGCTATGCATCTGAGGATTTGGAACTACTTATGAATGACTCTAAAGTATATGACAAGTAACACTTTGAAATTTTGTTAAGACATAAATATAAATCATAAGCTCTGGAAGGATGCTTTTAGGAAAAACCATTTAGCTTCTGATAGCCAGTCTTTGGCTTTATTCAAAATCTTTATCCTATGGCTGTTTTCTATTTGAGGTCATGCAGTAGCTCGCCATTATACTGGAGACAGCAATTATATGTGGGGCACCTGGGTGGCTCAGTTTGTTAAGCATCTGACTTTGGCTCAGGTCATGATCTCATGTCACGGTTTGTGAATCTGAGCCCCACAAAGGGCTCTCTGCTGACAGCTCAGAGCCTGGCGAATGCTTCTGACTGTCTCCTTCTCTCTGCCCTTCTCTGGCTTGGGTCCTCCCTCTCTCTCTCAAATAAAACTTAAAAAAAAAAAGACAGGAATTATATGCTACAGTGATACTCTTGGACGCAGGGGATCATAATATCACCGAATACACCAATAATTACTAATGTCTACTACATATAAACAAATATAAAAAAAAAAGTTCCGAAATAAAAAGTTTGAGTATTATAATTATGACAATTTTCTTCCTCTACTGATTTACTAACAGAGAGAGGAAAATAGGTTAACATTTCTCTACTCACCTTAGCCCCTTAAAACTAATCACAAGTAGAAAGAAATGTAGAAAAAGTGATGTATGACAACAGTAACTAAAGGCAGAATTGATTTGGGATATATTTCTTTTGTAGTCTGAAAAGAAAGTCCTTTCTATCTTAGGGGTGCCTGGGTAGCTGAGTCGGTTAAGCATCTAACTCTTGATTTCAGCTCAGGTCACGATTCCAGGTTCATGGGATCGAGCCCCACTTCAGGCTCTGCCCTAACAGCACAGAGCCTGCTTGGGATTCTTGCTCCCACTCTCTCACTGCCCTCCCCCACTTGCACATTCTCAAAATAAATAATAAAATAAAAACTTAAAGAAAATCCCTGGGGCACCTGGGTGGCTCCGTTAGCTAAATGTCTAACTTTGGCTAAGGTCATGATCTCACGGTTCGTGAGTTCGAGCTCCACACTGGGCTCTGTGTTGACATCTCAGAGCCTGGAGCCTGCTTCAGACTCTGTGTCTCCCTCTCTCTCTGCCCCTCTGCTACTTGCACTCTGTCTCTCAATATCTCTCAAAAAATAAACATTAAAAAAATTTTTAAAAAAGATTTACTCTTGAAAAAAGAAAAAAGAAAGTCCCTTCTATCTTAAATACTATGGGAGCAATTTATCCCCCCCAAATTAAAAACTGGATTTTAAGGAATCCCTATGAATTACCTCTAGAACATTAGTATAGTAGCTTATATCCCAGATATTCTGAGGATTCTATTCCCACTTCTTACTTAGCTTCTCCCATCTTTAACTGATTCATGTGCCAGAAAGTCTATATTCAGTGCAGTTTTTCCCAAAGGCCTTTATCCCCAGCCAAGCATTAAATAACTCCCATCTGCTCTCACCTGTAAGGTTGATGTCTCCCAGCAAATCAAGCAGTTCTCCACCAGCAGAAGCTGGTTTGCTTGTAGGTGCAGTTGGAATAACAGGTGTTATGTCATTTCCTCCCAACAAATCCAATAAATCATTGGCCTAAACAAGGAAAATAGTATCTCAATTCATCAATCATTTGTCTAATCTGTATCTAAGGCAAAGCTCTTTCAACACTTAAAAATAAGGAAGAGAACCATCCATCGATCCAGGAACACTGAAGGGAATCAGCTACGAAATAGGTTATGAGGAACTAACTATAATATAATGAGGATTCCCAGATAACCAAGTGAAAAGCTACCTGGCTGGTGGGCTGTGGCCCAGAGGGTGGTGGTTTGGTCTCTAGCGGAGCTGGTTCTGTCTCTCCATTTGTCTGCACAATCTCAGTAGGGCCATTTGTGGTCACTTTTTCCATGACAGGCATTCTCTCAAGCAGGGCAGACCTAGAAGAATCTGAAGTGGTTAAATTCTAGGCAGTTAACCTAGATTCCCTACCCAAGACAATCACTGTTACTATATTGGAGTCAAACATGGACAGCCATCTCCCCTCCCTACCCTGTAACACACACACTAAAATAGAAGGTGGATTACAAGAATACATGACCTAAATTTCTGGCTGGATTAAGGGCAGGCAAGAAACCCTGAATAGACAAACTATCTACCTAAATCCCAAGAGACTGGGATTTCTCAGTGGTAAACAAATTGGAACGAAAGAAAGGTAAATAAGTAGGTATTAACAACCTCCAATCATGAAGATGCTGCATAACACATGGGGGAAATAATCATGCATCACAAAGTTAAATATATGAATGGGAGTCTCTCAAAAACACACAACTCCCACTTCTTAACCAAATAAAATGGAAAATGAAGAAAATATCTCATAGCAAATGAGGAGAAGGAGAATGAAAGAACACAGTTAACTTAAGTCTTTACAGGGTAGGCAGAACAGAAAATGGGACAAATAGAAGCAGTCAAGTAATTAGGACTAAATAGAGTTGTGAAGTCCAGTTAACAAAGCATAAGGAATGAGTCTCCTTTGTGGATTATCATGACAATTTGTTCAGGATGCTAACAGTCACATGCTTGGTTTCTTTCACTCACCTCATATGGTCATATTTCTTAAAAAGTGCATTATATTCTACTGCCCTCTGCTGGAGTTCCACATCAATGCTGCTTCCATATATGGAAACCACTTTCTTAATTCGGCTTTGGGATAAAATGACAAACAAATTCAAATACCCAAAAGAAAGTTCATAAATAAGAAGAGAGAATAAACAAACCAGAGTTTTCTGATTAAAAATCTGAAATACTCATCTTTCCTTAATTCACACATCTTTTCAAACACAAAACACTTTTCCTTTATCTTCTTTTATCCAAAACACACCTCAATACCATCAGTTACCACTATACTTATTTCTAACAGTAGTGCTAGATTTTGTCTGTTAAATATCTAAAATCTGCTAGAAAAAAAGTACCCATTATTAATTTGCTACAAAAGACGTATATAATGTTCCTTCTCTTCTTTAATAACTTTAAAATAAGCTTTTATCAACAAAAGGGTCACAGCATCAAACTTTTGTCAATTAAGGGTTACTACCTGACACCAAATTCTTCTAGTTTACAATTTAAAGAGTTAAAAAAAATATCATTTTTTCACAGGGCCTTACACAGGTCTAAGAGAGAGAAGTTTGTCTTAAAATGCTTTGCTGAAGGAGAGCCTGGGTAGCTCAGTCAGTTAAGCGTCCAACTTCAGCTCAGGTCACGACTCACCATCATGAGTGCAAGCCCTGCGTCTGGCTTTGTGCTACTAGCCCAAAGCCTGGAGCCTGCTTCAGATTCTGGGTCTCCCTCTCTCTCTGTCTCTCTCTCAAAAATAATAAACATTAAAAAATTTTTTTTTAATTTTTAAAATATGCTTGGCTGGAAAACTAGTCCAACTAACTTTTATTCAAAATAGTGAAGAGCAGATTTTAAAGATTTAACCACCCAAGACTTGATTATTTTATTACAGTTCAAACATCTCAAAATATTATAATAAACCAGAACCCTTATATGGGGAAGTAACTTCTCACTTTAAAAAAGAGAAAAGACATTAGAAGTAGGATTTTAAAAATATAACTTTTTACCTTCAAAATAATAAATGGTGGGGTGTGGGGATAAGCAAGAGCAAAGTATAGATAAAATAAGGATGAACTACAAATTAATGATTATTATTGTGGAATGATAGGTATATACAATTCATTTTACTATCCTATTTTCCTATTTTTGTCTCTGCTCGAAATTTTCCATAACGAAAAGTTTTTAAAAATTACTAAATAACATGTTCATCCTACTTTATCTCTATACTCACTTTACAGTACAGGTGAATCGGGTAGAAAGCTTCATAATCGCAGTGAGGGCATAACCTCGTGTCACAGAGGTGGACATATTAGAGATTAGGACACTTTCTAAAATATCCAACACTTCGTCTTCTGTTACCTGGAGAGAAAAACAAAACAAACAACAACAACAACAAAAAAAGCAAGATGAATTCTAACAGTAAAGATCTAAATCTGATACCAAGTCACAGGATGCTACCACCATTACCAGGACTTTAACACTAACTGTACTTTGCCAGAGTAACTGTAAAAATTGATCCATCATCAATCAGAAGCACATAGGAAGGAGGTTTAAAAAGAAAAGAGTGGAAAATACTAAGTGGGTACTGAGAGACATATCATAGCTTCAAGAGGTAGAAGTAAAGAAAATAAAAAGATAGCGTTCAAGTGTTGTTGCCACAATTTCTCCTAAAGATAGTCCTTTGATAGGCAAATGCAGACATGGATAGGTCTCATTTCTTATCAAGCCAAAGGGTGAGGAGTAGGTCCACAGATGGTTTTTAATCTCACCAGAGCAGGTAAGTTCCATCTCAAAAACTGGCAAGTTTCCCAATATAATTCTGGGATTACTTCTTTAAAAGGAATCAACCTCAACTCCTCATTAAACATTATCCTCTTATAACCAAAACCACTATTTTCCTCCCTCCTTAAAGAGTGACAAGGAGTACCTGAATAGGCTCTTCCTCTTCACACTGGCCTGATACAAGAAGATCTCCATATTCACCTATACACCATGCAGCCACTTGTACCAAAGGTTGCTGTCAAAAGAAAGTCACCATTTGTCAAAGGCTTTCAATTCTTGAAAGGATTAATGCAGGTCATCTAATCATAAAGGTTGAAACTGAGGCAAATCTAGAACACACCAGGAACATAATGAGTAATTTCCCCACCAAAGTAGTATGTACCTACTTGAGAATAATCACCAAGAATTGCTTTGTACAAGCGCTGGACAGTATAGGCATGCATTTCCACACTATTGGTTATTAGCTGGATCAAGTTAGGGACTGCGTCATCACGAACATAGCTTCCTGCCTAAAAGGAAATGCAGACAGTTACCCCTAGAAACACACCATAATGATAAGAAGTGTTAGCTATTGCTTCTATTCAAAGGAGACTACTATAAAACACCCTCAACAATAAAGTGGGTTCCAATTCTCAGGTTCATAAGCAGCTCAAACTTCAAAGTCTTAATCAAATTGCTAATTATTATTTAAATGAATATTCTAAGTTTTTCAATTTTACAAAAAATAAAATAAAATCTCCCTTGTCAAAGTAAAAGTAAAACATAAAGGATTAAAATTTCAAGAAAGACCTTTTCTACTCAAAACAGATAAGGCCTAAGATTTCAAAACTTTAAGAACATTCACTGCAAACTTAATTACAACCACCTCTCCCCCAGCACAGTTAAAATCAGATGGGCTACATATACCAGCCACATCACTCTGGGGGATGAAGAGGGGGTGTATATCAGAGGTCCAAAAGGGCAGCATGTGAAGTAAGAATTAAATAGTACTCCTTTTGGGGCACCTGGGTGGCTTAGTCGGTTGGGCGTCCGACTTTCACTTGGGTCATGATCTCGCAGTTCGTGGGTTCGAGCCCCGCGTCGGGCTCTGTGCTGACTGCGAGCTCAGAGCCTGGAGCCCGTTTCAGAGTCTGTGTCTCCCTCTCTCTCTGACCCTCCCCTGCTCATTCTGTCTCTCTCTCTCTCCTAGAAATAAATAAAAAATATTTAAAAAAAAATAGTACTCCTTTTAAAACTTCAGTTTATTTAAAACATCACACTGTCCTTTAAAACTATAATTTATAAAAATTATAGAACCATTAGTCTCACAAATGACAAGTATTTTATACTTGATCATCCACACTTTAAAAACAAAAATAGGGGGTGCCTGGATGGCTCAGTCGGTTAAGCGTCCGACTTCGGCTCAGGTCATGATCTCATAGTCCATGGGTTCAAGCCCCGCATTGGGCTCTGTGTTGACAGCTCAGAGCCTGGAGCCTGCTTCAGATTCTGTGTCTCCCCCCCTCTTTGACCCTCCCCTGTTTGCTCTCTGTCTCTGTCTCTCAAAATAAAGACATAAATAAGTAAATAATAAAAACAAATCTAAACCTAGTTTCTTTAGTACTCTCTTGACTAGTGGAATCTGAGATACTATTTGCAACATGAAACAAAGTAAAGCTATTTAACACCAACAAGGAAGCTAAATCTTGGTCTTGTCAGAACATTATGACAACCAGGCTCTACAGGACATATAAACAGTGGAACCTTTGACTATCAGCCCACCTTGATTAAGCTCCTATTACTACACCAAGCAGCAGATCAGATTTTTAAGAATGAGACCAGGAAAAGGAAAAGAAAACAGAGAGAGAAAGAGAGAAAGAGGGAAAGAGAAGAAGAAAAGAGAAAGAGAAAGGGAGAGAGAAAAAGGAAAAAACTACCCCAGGTGATTGGGATACCCACTCCTGTTAAAAAACACAAAGACTCAGGGAGAAATTTGGAAAAGTGGTGAAAATGGAATGGAGAGAAGCTAAAGAACAGGTAATTTGTTTTACACTCTTCCTAAATGGAAGAAAGCAGAGTGTTGTTTATTTATTTAATTATTATTATTTTAAGTAGGTTTCACACCCAGCGTAGAAAACAATGATCCTGTGCTCATGACTTGAGCTAAGATCAAGAGTCAGACACTTAACTGACTGAGCCACCCAGGCACCCAGAAAGCAGTGTTTCATTTATTAAAAAAAGAAGTTTTTTAATGTTTTATTTCTGAGAGAGAGAGAGAGAGAGAGAGANACCGACTAAGCCACCCAGGCGCCCCTGGAAAGCAGTGTTTTAAACAACAGAACATGGTCTAAGAGATCAACATGATCTAAGAGACATTTATAGATCACTTTATCCAACAGCAGAATACACATTCTTCTCAAGGTCAAATGGAACATTCATCAAGACAGACCACATTCTGGGACATAAAAAAAATCTCAAATCTAAAAAAACCAAAAATCTTACAGGACTTAACTAGAAATCAGTAACAGACAGAGAGCTAAGAAATCCCCAAATATTCAGAGATTAAACCAAATAACACATAAGTCAAAGAAAACTATAGACCAGTATCTATCATGAATATAGATGCAAAAAGCCTAAAAAGTGTATTAGCAAATCAAATACGACAACGTTTAAAAGGAACTATACACCACAACCATGTGGGATTTATTCCAGTTATGGACGGTTGGTTCAACATTCAAAACACAATTAATGTAACGCAGCACATCAACAGTTTAAAGAAGAAAAACCGTAGGACATAGTATTATATAAGTTAACTAGAAAAATGAAAAGTAGGAGCATTAAAAAGAATGGCTTTCATTTTGACAACATTTTTCTTCAGAAGCTCTGATTTTTCTTTTGAGCCTTATAAAATAACAAAATGCATTCTGATTCATATCTTTTGTTAAAATATTAATTCCCCTATTATTACGTTCATTTATTAACTTTTACAAAGTTATGGAAAACTACTGTGTCACAGACAGAATTCCACAACAAATATATATACACACATAATTTTAATGATACCATTCCTTCCTACAGATGTTTCATAATTTCCCTAACCAATGTCTATTTGGAGACTTGTGCTTATTTCCAATGTCACCCCATCATAAACAAGATTGGGACAAACACCTTTGTATGTACATTTTTGTACACTTGTTCTTTTATTTTTCTGAGATAAATTCCTAAGAAAAGAATTAGTTAAAAGGTACAAACTAAGACTTCTGCTATAGGCTACCGAAGTTTACTCCAGAAAGACAGCACCATTTTATATCCAATATGAAGTGGAGGATACACTGCCTATTTCTCTTTTTCCTAACACTAGGAATTAGATGAAAAAATACGACAAGGGAAAAACTATACCTCGCTTATAATTTTACTTACTATTTCTTTATGAGAAAGGGTATTTTTCAATGTTAACTAGCCATTTCTTTCTTCTTATGTGAAATGTCTGTTCAAATGCCAATTTTCCCATTACAGTATTCAATTTTTCCTATTAACTGTAAATTATTTATAGAGTAAAGATATCACCATCTTGTCATATGTTACAATGTTTTCCCCCTAGCTGTCATTTGTTTCAACTGTGTCGAGTTTTTTCCCTTTTGCTATTCAAGTTTCAAATTTTGATGTGACCAAATCTATAAAGGTTCTCTTTGTGGTATCTACTTCAGTGACACTAATTAGAAATGTGTTTTCTTTATATGCAACTACACTTCCATTTTGACTGTTAGATCTCTAATCCCTATTAAGTGAATAATAAACAAAGAAACTCCAAAACTCTGGAAGACTGCCTAAGAAAGAATAACTTATAACGCCATAATTTTAAATCCAGAATAAATTCAGTCATTCAAAACCTTCCAATGGCTTCCCATCATATTAAAAAAAAAATTCCAAACTCCTATGAGGCCCTACATAATGCAGCCCCTGTATCAATCCTACCATTCCCTGCCTCTCATGCTATTGTCTTCACTTGCCTTCTTGTTCGTCTCCAAGCAGTCCACACTTGTTGCTACTTAAGGGCTTTGCAAACCTTTGATGTTCCCTGAAATCTTCGCATGGCTCTCATTTTACCAAGCTCTCTCCTCAAGTATTACCTCCTGTGAGCGACTACCAAGACTACTCTCCCTAAAAGACTTGCCTTATTACCCTCATTTTACTCTTCACTGCCATTGTTGAAGTCCTTCATGCTGCTTTCGTGCAGCTTCAGTGTTGCTCATTTTTTCCTGCCTAACTGGATAGTACATATTTCCCCACAGATTTCCTATACCCCCGCTAGAACTAAAATGTAAGCTTTGTGAGAACTAGGGCTTTGTCTGCCTCATCCAGCACTTAGTATATGATGACTAAAAAAAAAAAAAAAAACTACTTGCTGTTGTNTAATTGTGTCTATATGCCACCGTTTGGAAGGTGCATACCTGAGAAAATAATGGCACCAGATGAAAACATTGGAACCTGTGAAGTATACTGTACTCAGTGACTTTCAAAACTCCTGTCCTACAGTCTTTTTTTTAGGCTTCCTGGTGAAGGATTATTTTTGACATATTTCATCTTCAAATCTAGCAGCTACCTCCATTTCAAAGGGTAATGAAAGAGGACATAGTCAAATTTAAATGTTTCACATAATAATTGCAATAGGAGTTGCTAAGGTGAGAAATGGGACTCCATTTGAGTTTTTCTGAAAATAAATCACAAAGACAATCAGGAGGACAGAGAAAAAGAAGAAAAAGGACTGTTCCCAGACCCAGGCAACATCAGGACTAGAAACTCGTTCCCTTAAATTCACAGTGCAGAAAGGAGAAATAACCACAGTACCAAAACTGAGGTACTTCTTCCTAAGAGTTTTACACAGAATAATTCAGATGCTGTAATTTTTTTATTCTCTACCAAAAAAACCCAAACACTTTTCTATTCTCTTCATAGATGAGAAGTTAAATAACAGATATACGAAGACATTTTAAAAAGTAGGATTCTTTTTGGTCTTAGTATACTTAAATACTGGCTAGAGTAGCCTTATAACAAAGCAAATTTCTTTTTTTTTTAAATGAAGCAAATTTCTAATTGGGAGCCTGAAATAAACATTACATGTTTTAAATAGGTTTACAACATTTTCTCCATGTTGTAAAGAAGCTTTCAAAAAGTTCCAAGCATCTTTTATCAATAAATGTAAAAATTAAGTCTTACTTTTCTGCAGCAAGAAAGATTCCAGATGCACAGTCTGCTTTAAATTCTGGCTCACATGAATCCAGAAAATAAAGTAATTCCTTCATCATGCCTCGGATATTATTCCCATTTACCAGGGCAAAACTCAATTCCATTGCACGCCTTGCAGAGGAAAAACAGAAAATTATGATATTTATAGTGGGAATGAAACAAAAACCCTGATGTGTTGTTTCTGAACGTCAAGCACTGGCAGATGGCTTGTATGTCCTTGCACGATCTTGTGATCCCAATCTTCGTATACACGTGATAGCCAAAGTTATCAAAGTTACTTTTAACATTCTGAATTTTCATCCAACACTTTTCTTTACAAAGCTCCGAGAGATACACTACTAGTCACCAAAAATGCCATTTGGATCAAAAGTCTGTTCTATGCAGCTGAAAGTTTGAATACTCAAAAGGCTCAAAAAGAGAAGTAACAAAATGATTACCCAATGATAATACCTCTTTGCATTATTCTTTAAAAATAGGATAAAGTCATAATATTCTTTTATTACATCCACTTCAGTCCAAAAATGATATAATAGTTTACATCAGAACATATATAAGAAAATTAGAATAAAAACACACCTTGAGAGCCTTATGCTAAGTGAAATAAGTCAGAAAAGACAAATATTGTATGGTATCACTTCCATCTGGAGGGTAAAAAAACCAACAGCATAGAAACAGAGGAGAATAGTGGTTACCAGGATCTAAGGGGTGGGGGGGAAAGGTGAGATGCTGGTCAAAGGGTACAAACTTCAGCTATAAAATGAGTAAGTTCTGGGGATCTAATGTGCAGCATGATGACTACAGTTAATAATGTATTATATACTTGAAAGTTGCTAAGAGAGTAGATCTTAAATATTCTTATCACAAGAAAGAAATGGTAATCATGTTAACTAATGCTACAGTGGTAACTATTTTACAACATAGAAGTATACCAATTCAATGCACTCTACTCCCTAAACTTACACAATGTTAATTTCATCTCAATAAAGCTGGGCAGGGAAAATGAAAGAAAGGGCCATGAAAAGGAAAAAAGGGCACATGCTACAAGAGCAAATAAGAGTTTTCTCGAACTGCCCTATCAAATTTGGCAATCAAGGCCAAATCAAAATGTTTACATATAAAAGAAGATTTACTGCATGCATCTTTCCATATATAGTCAATAATTTCAAACAGTAGGGGCGCCTGGGTGGCTTAGTCGGTTAAGCGTCCGACTTTCGCTTAGGTCATGATCTCGCGGTTCGTGGGTTCGAGCCCCGCGTCAGGCTCTGTGCTGACTGCCAGCTCAGAGCCTGGAGCCTGTTTCAGAGTCTGTGACTCCCTCTCTCTCTGACCCTCCCCTGCTCACGCTGTCTCTCTCTCTCTCCTAGAAATAAATAAAAAACATTAAAAAAAAATTAAAAAAAAAATTTCAAACAGTATATAATGTGACTTGCAAAATACCAATTTAATAAGTATAAAATACTTTCATCTTGGCTAATCTATCAACAATATTCAATCTTTACAGAAATCCAATAATAGCTAATTCTTATATATATATAGTGCTGAAGTCCTTTATGTATAATAATCCAATTAGTCCTACATAACCTTTGTAGTAGATACTCTTGTATTTGCATTTTACATATGGGACAACTGAGGCATAGAAAGGTTAAATAACTAGATCAAGTTTAATAAAAACATAGCCAGGATTTGAAATGAGGCATTCAGACTTCAGAGTCTTAACTTCTACTGTTAAATAGACTGTCAAAGAGACATGGGTTTTATGCAAAGCCCAGTTTGAGTAACAGAGAAATAACACAATAGGAGTCAGAAGGTCTGATTTCTATTCCCAGGTCTGCCCTGTCCAAAGGGTAGGTTTAGAGGAAATCATGTGATTCCTTTGGGACTGTATTTTAACTAATCTGTTAACTGGGGATAGAAGTGATTGTCTAGTCTGTCTCACTGGCTTGCTCTAACAACCAACTGAGAGGGTGCTTATAAATTTTGTGGAAAGCATATGCACAAAAAAATCCTGGGGTGCCTGACTGGCTCAATTGTTGGAACAAGGAACTCTTGATCTGAGGTTTGTGGGTTTGAGCCCCATGTTGGGTGAAGAGATTACTTAAAAATAAAATCTTAAAAAAAATTTTTTTAATTAAAAAAAAAAAATCCTGTGCAAAGCACTAGGTGAGTTATTGTTGCTGAGTTTAAGTCCTATCTTTAGATTGCCCACTACTTAGCAGCTGCTCTTTGCAAATAAAAAAGGAACTCCGTATCAACAGATATTTGTTAAATGAATGGTTTCAGAGATCATTTCAAATCTCATTTGTTCTGGAATTGAACATACAACCAAAAGTTCACTGAGGCCAACTGTAATTAGATTTTAAAAACACCTTTACTTCTTCCAATAGGAGAATCAGTAATCAGTCTGTTGAGGAAAAGAACTGATGCCTTTGCAAACTGCTATCTGCTGCCTAACAGTCATTCCTAGATGCACTGTTCTAAAAAACACAGCTGCCTCTAGTATCTTAGGGCAGAAGTACTGTGAGAAAATGTGTGCTGTCAGCAATGTGAGTTTCAGCATTGTGATAAATCACTTAGCCGATGGATCACTCCGTATTTTCATCCTCCAGCACAGAGAGCACAGTACCTCTGTTATGCAGACTTTTGCCCAGCTTATCTGTACCTGTTTATTTATCAAAGAACCAAGGACACCTTCAGTGTGCATGTTAGTATTCCTTATTGGCCTCCTTCACTGACCTAACCGTCTCCCTGCCAATCCTTTTTAAAAAAGGATTTACTCAGCAGGAGTTTATCTGTAAAAATAAGGAGTAAATAAACAAATGTCAACATTCTCACTCTCAAAACCATTACAAAGTTTTCAGGTGGGGGTTGGGCAGAGGACTATATCAACAATCTGTTACCGTTTTATTGAGACATCCAAATCTTTTAAACAGTCCACAATTGTGCTTCTGTGCCTCTGTACTGCATTATGATCTGTTTGCACAGTCTTCAACAAAGATGTCAAAGCTACGTATCTGGATAAAACAAAGTTGCAGGAGACAGAATTAAAATGTAAAATTCGAGCCAGTTCTTCTCTAAAATAATGACAAAGAAGATGTCTAATGACTAAATATTTTTAAATATTTAAAAGACAAGACAGTGAATATAATGGTAATATTTTAAAGGCCTAAAAGACACTATAATCCTAAGTGGCGGTAATCAGAATTTAGGTTTGCATTCATGGTCAGGTCCATTTAAACTTCTAAAAGTGACTAATTCCATTCTTTCAATTCTTCCAGATAGTACAACAAAATAAGCATATGTTATGCCTTTTCTTAGATCCAAAATGCAAGAGGATATTATGTCAATTTACCATTTGTATTTTCTTGCTTTTGATACTGGTACCAAAACTGCCCCTATAAAGCTTTGAGTTAAGGTTCAAGCATCTGAGGGGTGCCTGGGTGGCACAGTCAGTTAAACATCCGACTCTTGGTCTTGGCTCAGGTCATGACCTCACAGTTTGTGGGTTTGAGCTCCACATCAGGCTCTGTGCTGATGGTGCAGATCCTGCTTGGGATTCTGTCTCTCCTTCTCTCCGCCTCTCCCCAACTTGTGCATGCACTCTAAATAAATAAATAAACTTTCTTTTTAAAAAGATTCAAGTATTTGAAAATTCTTTTCGGGAGTGCCTGGGTGGCTCAGTCGGGTAAGCATCCAACTCTTGATTTCAGCTCAGGCCATGATTTCATGGTTTGTGGGATAAAGCCCTACCGTTGAGCTCCATGCTGACAGCAGGGAGACTGCTTGGGATTCTGTCTCCTCTCTCTCTCTCTGCCCCTGCTTACGATCTCTCTCTCTCTCGATCTCTCTCTCTCTCAAAATACATAAATACTTGAAAAATAAATAAATAAAAATTCTTTTGGAAGGAAGAGAGTTACTTAAACATTTTAAAATGCTCAACATGATAAAAAAAAGAATCTTTTCTTCTGATTAAAACAGGAAAATGGGCAAGCAGGATATACTACACAAAGGAATGTAACAAAATAAAATACCAATAAATTCATCTACTTGAAAAAAAGAGCTAAAGTTTGCATTCCAGGTTTGCCACACAAAATGTAATTTTTCTTCTTAATTTGGAGCAGCGGTCAACAAATCACAGCCTCTACCTAGAAGACTCTAGCCCTCTGTTGTGTGGTTTTATAAATGAATTTTACTGGAACACAGCCACACTCATCATTTACAGAGCCTGTGTGCTTTCATACCAAGAGGCAGAATTGAGGAGTTGCCACAGAGACTCTTAAGGCCCACAGAACCTAAAATACTGACCATTTGCTCAGACAGAAAGTCTGCTGACTTCTAATGCTAACAGTATAAACAAAAGTAAATTAAGTCATGAGGCAAATCCTCATATCCTTTACAAAACAGTAGTTTTAAGATCAGACTAAAAAGAAAAAACTGAGGTGAAGTTCTAGATATGTCATTCAATCCATGTGCAATCTTGAACAAAGTCACTCTTGCAAATACTGAGTTTACCAAGGTACAAGATATTTTTCAGTTGACTTACCTAATATTCTTGTCATTGTTCAGTAAGAAACGACCCAGGATGTTTATGGCTAGGACCTAAAGAGAAACAGTATAGGTTAAAAATCGGAGAAAATTGAGTATTTATGTCATTTAAGGATCACCTCCCGGCTTCTGATGATATAAGCAATTCAAAGGTGGTAGTTGGTATTTCTACAAATGGCTAGCAACACACAAAAACAGAAACAAAATGAAACAAAACTCTGAAGGCAAACTCTTAAAATCATATTCTATTTCAACAGTAACTGCTGAAAGATTATGTTTTAAAGTTATATTGTTAGTGGAAGAATAATGCTGGTACAGCCTCACTGGAGAAAAAAATCTGCCAATAATAAATATGTTATTATATATACATATATATTAAATATGTTAAATATCACCTCTGCTTCAACAATTCTTCTAGGAATTACCTGGTAAACACACTTGTACAAATGCACGTATGTACATATGCATAAGAATCTACTGCAAGACTATCTGTAATCACAAATGATAGGGGACATCCTAAGTGTTTGTTTATAGCAAATTTACTAAATACACTATGACGCATCCACACAATGGAATATCATGCAGCCACTGAAAAGAATGGATGGATTCAGGCGCCTGGGTGGCTTAGTTGGTTAGGCGTCCAACTCTCTATTTGGGCTCAGGTCATGATCTCATGGTTTGTTCGAGCCCCGCATGAGGCTCCATACTAACAGTGTGGAGCCTGCCTGGGATTTTCTCTCTCTTTTCCAAAATAAATAAAATAAACTTAAAAGGAAAAAAAGAATGGTTCTGGCACATGCTACGACATGGATGAACCTTGAAGACCTTACGCTAAGTGAAATACTCCAGCTACAAAAGAACAATACTATATAATTCCACTTATATGAGGAATCTACAATAGTCAAATTCACAGAGACAGTAATTAAAATTATAGTTGCCTGGCATCAGAGGTAGAGAATAATGGAAAGTTATTGTTTAATGGGTACACAGTTTCAGTTTGGGAAGACAAAGAAGTTCAGAAGATAAATGGTGGTGCTGGTTGCAAAACAATGTAAATGTATTTAATGCCACTAAACTACAGTTAAAATGGTAACTTTTATATTATGTATATTCCACCATAATTATTTTTTAATGGGAGTGGTCTCTATACATGAATATGGTTTCTCTACATGAATATGGACTAGCTCCAAGGTAATGTTAAGTGAAAAGAGTAAGGTGCAGGACAATATATATATGTTACTATTTTGTTTGAAAGGTAGGGAGAGGAAGAAAACTAACCTAAGTTACTTTGGTTTAGTTCTCTGGATACTGGAATGTTAAAGACAAAAAGAACCATATACAAATAAATACTAAATTGTATTTAGTAAATCTGTTTTGGCTATGAGCTAGCAATTCTTTTACCATTAAGTGATTGAAAGAATGAATAAATTCATGAGGGAAAACTCTCCATACAGAAGAATTCCAATTATTTAATGAGGAAAAAATGAGGAAAAGAGAAAATATCTTTGGAACGCCACCCTAATAACTACTGCAGACAAGATTCTCTGATGGATACTAAAATTGGTGGGCCAAAAATCTAAGAACACGGTATTGGCACAGCCTCAAAGTGTCTCCTTCAAAGTATTTTTAGTTACAAAGGAAAAAATAACAACTTTACAGTGGAGAGACACAACAGACACTACCTTAACCAGATGATCAAGGTTAATATCACCAGTAATGAGACAAATAGATAATATATACTTCCTGATATGATACTGAGAAAGGCACATCACTTCTGTGGCGGTCTTGCTAAAAGAACAGAACCTCAATCTAATTATGAGGAAATATCAGAGAGACCCAATTTGAGGGACATTCTACAAAGTAACTGATCAGTACTCTTCAAAAATGTCCAAGTCATGAAAGGACAAGGAAAGACGAAGGAACTGCTATAGACTGGAAGACACTAAGGAGACATGACAATTAAATGCAACGTGGGATCAAGGATTGGTTCTTGAAACAGAAAAAGGACAGAAGTAGAAAAACTGGAAAATTTTAAATAAATTCTGTAATTTACTTAACAGTATGGTACCAGTATTAACTTCTTAGTTTCAGTAATTATCTATAGTCATGCATGATGTTAACATTGGGGAAACTGAGTTAAGGGTATATGGGAACTTGGAACTAATATTTGCCACTTTTCTGTAAGTATAAAGTACAAAAAAAAAAGTTTCAAAAAGTGGGTAAGAGAAGAAATACACATGTATAGACACATTTTATTTTTTATTAAAAAAATTTTTTTAATGTTTTATTTTTGAGAGAGAGAGACAGCATGAACCGGGGAGGGTCAGAGAGAGAGGAGATACAGAATCCAGAGACAGACTCCAGGCTTTGAGCTAGCTGTCAGCACAGAGCCCGATGCGGGGCTCAAACCCACGAAGCGTGAGATCATGACCTGAGCCGAAGTCAGACGCTTAACCGACTGAGCCACCCAGGCGCACCAGACACATTTTAAATATAAATAAAAAAACATGTTAGAAAAGGATAACCGTATTCCCCACCAGAAGAATGTGAAAGCTACCCACAGCCATTTTCTTCCCAGCACACCTTTTGTACTGTTTCAGTTTTTTTTTTTACTTTAAGTATTTCTTAAAAAGAAACACAAATATTTAAGAAAAACAGATTAACTCAAATATGATGTCTTGTTCAAAGTGAATACGATTCAAATCACAGCTCTAGTAAAAGCTTTTCTGAAATGTCTACTTCACTCAACAACATCTATATATCTACCTATACCTAAGATCCTCCAAACTTTATTATAATCTATACTAAAAGACTTCAATGGAGGGAGTGATACTTTAGATACCAAAACACAGCATTATATATTCTGTGTCTCTTTCCTAAAGTTAATTTCCAAATGCAATTCATTTCCAAAGTACTCAAGTCTAACTATTCTACTTGAAATGCATAGCGGGGAGAAAGATTTAAAAAAGACTTACTCGCAGTCCACTCTCTGATTTTATGTCCATGATAGTCAAAACCGTTTCATAAAGAATAGCATTTCCTACATTTTTACTAGTCTCCGTATTTGTGGCAACCTGAAAAGTCACAAGAGGGCAGTACATAAGTGATAAAATAACACTTTTGAAAAATATCCAGAGGTAACAGGGACCTTTTGTGACTGATTACAGCTGCTGATGAGGAAACATAAATAATTACTACTCATCTAACCATCATCACTCTGCTCCCTGCTATACTAAAATGAAGATTCAATGTAATGCAGATTGGGTCTACTCACCTGTGCTAATATATCATTCATAGCTTCACTTGAATCATCATCATTTCGTCCTAAAATTCTTAATAACCGCAAAATTCGTACCTAACGTGCAAAATATGAGAGGTGTTAACAAATAATGCCTGACACAAAGGAACTTACTCGATATGAAATTCAAATTATTTAAATGAAGTCTTAGATCCCATTAGAAATGACCAAAATTCAAACAGAAGAATTTTAAACATTATCTTTAGAGAAGTAATGTATATTTCTATGTCTTAATGAAGTAATGAGACAAGCCACACTTCATCACTGCACAGTTAAAAGGATACCATCACCTGTAGAGCTCTACTATATTGGTAAGTCAAGTCTCTATACAGTACATTAATTTTGACTATTACAACTATATATTCACTTATTAATGTAATTAGTTTAATCAATTAACTACCAAATTTCTACCAACACAAACTTAAAAGGAAAGAAACAATCTATTCCAAAGGTATTAAATTAATTTCTCCAAAATTCTCTTTCAACCTCACCTGCAAAAAGGGGTCACTGATACCAGAAACATCATGTTCTGGTGAATATCCCGACATGATGAGGTTCTTTAGAATACGAACTAACTGGGGCACAAGCTGCAGAGAAGAAACATGCATCAAAAAACAGTGAACATCAACTAATTTCTCATGAATAGACAGGTGATTTGGCTTAAAAACAGGGTACAAGGGTCTGAGTCCAAGAAAATTCTATTGATACAATATGCTGGTATACCGCTGACACTTGACAAATATAACTTAGGAGTATTTAGGCCAAGAACTCAAGAAGGAATATGTATTTTTATCTAAGGTAAAAACAAATGACTTTTTTACTCCAGAGTTATATATAGAAAGATACTACAAACAACAATATGTCAGAAGGCCTATGGGAACCAAGTCAAACAGATGCCTACAGGGCATACTGCATTTTTACTTCTATAGAACTTGACATACCTAGGTAATATACACATGTTCAATTTTTATCCATTCAAACATTTGGATATAAAATGTCATCACCAAAAATACTGGTGATGTTATTAAAATTACAGTTTTAAAATATACTATCTCAAAGAGAGGAAAAAAAATTCTCTGCTCTTAAGATAGGGCTAGTTATAGTCTTTTCCAACAAACAACAGAAATACAAAAGCCTTCAACATTGACCAAGGGGAAAAGACACATGGAAAGTTACATTTTTACATTAAGAAGATACCAAGGCCATGAATGATTTCCTTTCCCTATTCTCAACTCCTAAGACACAATATTTGGTAAAATTTTACTTCAGCACTTAATTATACAGACTGATTTGTTGTCTGCTTTCTTGTCTTATTTTATTAATACACATTCCTTATGGTCAGAATTCTTTTCTTGTCCTTCCATTGTCCATTAATCATAACACATAGTAGAGGCAAGTCTATGGCCAAGCTGAACTTTTTAAAATGCTTTAAATATCATCATTCATTTCATTCTGTTGACCTAGCACTTAATGTTAAACCCTATTCCAAAATGTTTGCCACAACAGGAAGTTTTCTAGGCTCCAACTAAAAACTCAATTTAGCTACATAAACAACTCTAAGCACCTAAAATTAACAATACAAGTGACCAAAGTGAAGTGAATCACATCTCTTTTGGAGGCAATCAGAACAGCCCCAATTTTGTTGAAGCTCAATTACTTTTTATCAATTACCTCTGGCTCTGCTCCCTCCATACTCTTCAACTCTAAAAGATCAAAACAAAAGCCAAGCTATGCCCAATGTATGCACTCACAACACGTAAGGCCCATTTATAAATGCAAGAAGAGCATAATCTGTATGAATTTTAAGAGGTGTAGCCATAACACTTCAGGATTAAGTCATTCGTAAGTCATTTAAACAAAATTCTAACTTGGACAACTCCAAGATTAAAACAAACCTAAGCTACGGTGACCTGTAAATTCTAAGTAGAATCCTCATTAAATCTGTCAACTGTGGGCAGATTTATATTAGAGGTGAAAATAATATAAATTTATGAACTGCTTTAAAATGTAAGTAAGTTTGGATCATCTAGTTACCAAGCTCTGCACCAAAAGCAGCTCACATTGCATACTTCCCAATGGCCTCCTTTTTTTGTACTACACATATCCCTAATTATTTGTTTAATCTGATTTCGTGGAGAAGTCTTTTTTTCCTTGGGCTACTAAATTCAGAAATTGTTTTGCTCACTGACAAAAAAACCAGCACACCACATAAAACTGCCTTGGGGCAAAAAGCACAAATGTCTAAGTGTTTAACATACAAATTCTTGGAACCCAGCTTTATTTTTCAGATGAAAATGCAAGTTACTAAAAATGATGACAAGACATACAAAATAAGATGACAAAGGGAAGGGCTGCAGCCATGAAAATCAGTCGATGCCCATCCCACTCGACTCAAAATGCTTTTCATATTCCAAAACTTCCAGAAAAGATTAAGTGCAGGTAAGGGGGAAATAAAGGCTCTAAGTCTGAACTGAGAGCTCAAAAACACATACAGAGCTTTTTAAAGTATGAGGTTACCCACACATGGCTCTAAAATATCTACTTCAAAAAGAAGCAGAGTTTTGTGCCAGGCCCCCAAACTGATCTGGAATTGCCATCACCAAAGCCACTGGGAAACTGTTCAAAGTTTCTCAAATGAAGAAGAAGAAATGGCAAAGAAGGAGGTTTATAATTCAGGAAAGGCTGCAACTGAAATCCAAGGCTGATTCTGGAGTAGGGAGTTTAAATGACAAGACAAAAAACTGGACTAGGGAGTTAGCCAAAATTGCCAGAACAAATAACTCATAGTATTAAGCATAGCTGCAGTGTTAGTATATTTTTTAAAAGCCACATTTGTGGATGGATGCACAAAAGCTACTAAGGACCTAACGCCAGCATGCACCATCTAAAAGAGGGTTAATTCTTACCTTTTCATTCTAACATACAGCAGGATTCCAAACAGACAACAGGAACAAAACATACAAAGCAAGCATTAGGGACAGATACGGGCCTCATACTATTTACAATTATTTAATCAAGACAGGAACATCTAAGAAAAAAAAAAGTGCCCCCCCCCGAAAAAAAAAAAAACTGCTATTAGAGCTTCATGAGATCTAAAATACAAAGTAAGCCCTATTTATTGAGTGATCAGCATCTTATAAAAGGAATTAAAAACACATGTAACTACCCAAAGTATAGCTTTCCGAGTCCTTACTACTGTCTTCTTTACTGTCTTCTAAAAGAAAGTGGAGAAAACAAAAATTTCCACTTTGGAATGTTGTAAGAAAGGAAGAGAGGGACCTAAGTAAGCTAGACTCCCACCACCAGTCAACAGCCTAAAACGAATAGAAGGTGACCCTGTGTTATGTAAAAGTAATGCCAAATTTCACTCTGCAGTTTTCACCTCAAAAAAATTTACCTGTCTGTAACACACACACACACACACACACACACACAATTCCTGTTTGTAATCTGATCTCAGGTTACATTTCCTGACTTCAATGTGAAAACAGCAGATAAAGCACATGAGAGGCTGGTATGTCTGCCAACAATGAGAGAAGACTTCTATTATGAAAGGAAAAACACTGTACCACTGCCAGTTCTTATATGCCTGAATCTGGCTCCCAGCCCTAACAACACAGCAGGGCTGGTCAAGTCCTTTATTCAGTTCAATAGCTTCCTTTCAAAAGAAAATTCATAACTGAGAAAACCATGTGTTTTTTAAGAAAATCATTTTTCAATCAAGAAAAGCTTAGGCATACGGAATGGTGCCTACCTTTCTGAAATGTGCAAGCATGTCTGGGCTTCGTTCACACATTTCTGTGAGGAGGACTACAGATGTGTGAAGGACACCTGAGATAAAAGAGCAAACAAAAACTGAAAAATGAGGCTATATATTATTCAGCTTCATAGAACAGGGTTTTGAGTTCTGAAGGTCAATTCCAAAAGGATAGTTGTTACTTTTGTTTTTTAATCTCCCAAAGAAGCTAAGCACTGAGGTGAATACAAAGGAAGTATTTCACAGATGCCTGACCTAATACTGGTCAAGTCAGTAGAATCAGAATATTTTAAACAATTATGTGACCAAGATAATTGCTAAAAAATGACAAACAACACGTGTCTCCTCATCTGAGAATATCCATAAGGACATGCTTGGTCAATATAAGCTAGGTATCATCTGCTCCATACTTAATAAGCTGTTAACTGAGTTCTGATAATTCTAGGAGAAATCTTATTAAGACTGGAAATTTCCAGGTAAATAATATCACAACTCGAAGGTAATTATGGATGACAAAGTGAACGTGCTTGTTCCACAGCAAATAAAAAGGATCTCACAATAATTCCCACTAATAATAAATAAGTACCCTAACAATTAATTTGTTCAATAAGTAGATTTTGAGCCTTATAGGCACAGGACTGAATTAGTCAAATTAAATACACCTTAACATTTTTTTCTCTTAGCATTTAGTAGGACACATGAATTTTCTTTACTCAGAACTTGAGTTACGGGCTTCAAAAGAAGAATAAAATGTCTGGGAAAGAATATCCATGTTCCATTTAATTTCTCTCAAGTTTAATATGAATATATCTAAGTACTTATAAGTTCCTATTACAAGTAACCTAAAGGATCTTCATAAATCTTACATTCCTACCACAACACAATAAAAAAATAACTTTGCCTATTATAAAATAGCCAGGAAATCAAGGTGTTTTACACATGAAAACCAAGGCTAGGATATTTCGTATATTACATTAAATATCAGTAACTTAACATAGTACTTTTAATATAGTAAAAGAAGACNATAAATAAATAAATAAAAATTAATAAGTTTAATATTTTCTGATCAAAAAAAAAAGAAAAACAAGTTAACTATGAAGGTATTAATCTCTAATTATAAAAGCAGGTTATGAGCGTAAAGAGAGATTCTTAGATCGATCAGCCCTTCCTGGAAAAGTGGCTACGCACAGAAGAAAGACTATTCCACTGCACTGAAACTGAAGACCATCAGTGGCTGAAGCCTATTCTCTTTCCTTTTTTCCCTCAATACTTCATAAGTACATCCAAATCACATTACCATGGTTCTTTTCATTCAATAAATTTTTTGTTGCTGGTAAAAACATCTCCATAAGTTCAGGAACCTTCCTGATGACATGAACAGCACATAGTGCTGCCTATAAAAAAAATAAAAAGGACAAAAGATTTATTTCAATTAAGTCAGGGCAACCAACCTTACGAAACAAGCAAACAAACAAAAAAAACCAACCAAAAAAAAAACCTTATCAACTAGTTCACCTACTAAAAGAAGAAAGAAGAAGGAAGTCAGATATCAGATGTATTATATACTAACTGATTAGGGCTTTCCAATTTATACTATTTCATTAATGAGAACTTTTAGTTCACCTGTCCCTTAATTCATACATTAGTAAATAAGTAGACAAAAACTTCCTAGACTAGACCATAGTTAACATGAACTTATCAGACAAATATAACTTATGTAGAGTTTTACAAAGTTTTGCAGAGACTTCCATCTGTGATAATCATTCTTCTGAGTAGGATACCAAAAGGTTTTATAAAAAACAGGATGCGAATGAAAGATACTACTGCTGTTACTTTTAATAATATTTACACCTTCCCCAATTCACTCTCAGCTGATATCAAGAAAATCATTTGAAAGATAACTAGCTAGTCTCTACTGAAGAAAAGATGGTCTTGGCTTTTTCAGTGGAAAGAAAGATACAAAGATTGACTTTGATTATGCCCACCAAAAATAACCATAACTACTATCTGCTGGAGCTAAATACCATAAAAGTTTAGATACACTAACTAGAAAAGATTTCAGCTAATACTTCCCAAGTTATATTTGGGGTAAGAAGTTTTTTCCAGTCCACAGGAATGTTTTATTTAATGAAATAATGTACTTTTTGAACAAGAGCAGCCCACACTTTGTTTAAGAGAAAGCACTGGCTTTGGTTTGCAATCATCATTAACAGTGTATGATCCTGGAAAACAGCTTGGTCCTTACAACATCTTGCCTCACACCATTAAAATAGAGGCAATACTAAGTGTTCACTTCTTGGGAGTTCTAAATTTTTCATCCTTTGTTTATGAAGGTTATGGAGTTCAAGCACAATTTTAAAAAACAAAATGTTTATATCAACATATAAAAGCAAGTAAGAGAATGAGATCACTGTCTTCCACTACTATTCCATTTAGACACACCAATTTAGAAAGTGTGTTCTAGATCATCATTCTCTATAATTCTCTTGGTCCCAATGGAACTGCACTTTCAGAGATTCAAAGGCACTAATACAAAGACAAAGGCACAAATTATTAGAATAAAAGTAAATTCTTAAAGTTCTGTTCATTATCACTTTGTTTAATACTGTTTACAATCCAGTAAATTAGGTAGTAATTAGGTTTCTAGGATACCCAGTAACATGTTTGTTTATAAATCATTTGACTGAAAAAAGAGGAAAAGAATTAAACTATTCATAATTATCAACTAGAATTAATTAGTAATAAAAAAACCACCTCCAAAATTAGAATAAACATAAATTTTGATTTAAAAACATATTATATTATTATATATTAAAAATATATTATATTCATATGTAATCACTTGAAATACATTTACTGAAGAAAAAAGTACGTTATATTATCATCAGAGCTCTCAAAAACAATTTGCCTTCTCATCTCCATAATATTCCCTAATATTCTCCATCTCATCTGAATGCAGACATTTGGTTTCATTAAAAGTTACCTTTTTTCTTAAGTAAGAATTGGAGGTTTTCAGGAGTTTCTCTACCTCTCCTGCAAGATCTCTGCACATCTCTGAGGAGCCCATGCAGCCGAGGGTACAAAGTGCTAGCCCCTGTACATATTGCGTGCTATGATTAAGATCGCTGCAAAACAAAGAGGTATAAATGAACATGCTATACCGGTACTCCCCATAAAGAAGGTTCACAATCTAAGGAGGTGCCTCTGAATGATTCACAATTACTCCAATAAAGAAAATAATTAATAGAATTATTTGTTGCAAAATATGTTTGCTTTAATTTTATTAGACTATCTATACAGTAAACTGATTAACAGTGTCTCCTACATACTTATAATTCCATGACTCCAAATACCAAAGTAACAGAACTTTGACAGGTTATCTGCTGAAGACAAATTACTGTAGAAAATTTAGTAAACCAATGAAAATGAAAACTGACAAAAACAGAAACTGTTTTTTAAACAGTTTTAAATAAAGCTGTATCTTTAAAATATTTTTATTTTTTTTCCTCCATTTTTTTTAAAGTAGGGTCCACATCCAACTTGGAGCCCAAGGTGGGGCTCAAAAGCACAATGCTGAGATCAAGACCAGAAATGAGATCAAATCAGATGCTTAACCAAATGAGCCACCAAGGCACCCCTAAAAGATTTTTAATATGCTCTATCACTAACTACCAAAAAAGGTAAGAAATTTACATAAACCAAAACCTTTAAAAAATTTAGAAAAAAGTCCCCACTACTAAAGCATTTAAGACAACTTAAACATCACAAGAGAAATACTTTGAAACCTCTAACCTTTTGGTATAGTATTAACCTTGATGTCACGTTGATTTTTGTTTTTATTTTATGTATTCGAAAGAAAAAAAGAAAAAAAAGAATCACTAAAAAAATTAGCTAAATTAAGCCTCCTTTAACAAACTAAGCTAGATATTTACAGTGAGGCCCACTATCAGGTGATACAAATATACAAAATCCTATTTCTAGCAGACACTGATTAATGTACAAAATTATTTACAAGGAAGTGTACAGCTGAATTATTAAAAGCCTGAACTAGTAAACTCGTCTATATATTATAATCAATGCTTACTTTAAAGAAACTGAATTATTATATGAGTTATGCTACTTCTACCAGCTTTAAGAACATTTTACTACCCGTTAGTCAGGCAGTTCTAAAGGATTTTAGTGGTTAAAAGATCTCTGGAAGCCCCCAAGCCTGTCTCAGGGGGTCTGTGAGAGCCAAAGATTTTCACAGTACTAACTCATTATTTGCCTACTGTACTGACTTATGCACTAATGATGCAAAAGCAGTGGTGGGGAAAACTACCAGCACATTACAAGTCAGAGTAGTGGCACCAATAACTAGTGTATTCAATGCCACACAGAGGGAGGAAGGGAGGAAGAGAGTTTGTTTCACTTAAGACTACTTGTGACAAAGCCGTAAAAAAAGATTAGTTTTATTAAATCATGACTTGAGTGCACACTGCTAAGTATCGTGTGATGAAATAGGAAGTATGCATAAAGAACTGCATACTGAAGTGGTAATCTCAGAGAAAAGCACTTGGGCATTTGTAAGCTAAACTATGAACTTTTCAAATATACATGATTTTTTGTTTGAGAAATAACTGACAACTATAGTTATTAAGATTTTGGTATCTGGCAGGCATTTTCTGGAAAAAGAGCCAACCTACCCTATCACTTCAAAAGCAACAACTGACAGTATTTGTTGCCAATGATAAAATCTAAGCTTTGAAATAAGAGGCAGAATTTTGGAAAATCAGTACTACCACGATGAACTTCACAGTCTATCAATACTTTAACTCAGTGAGCAATTTTTTCCAAATGACTTAGGCATGGTATTACAAACGCATAAATGAAAAAGATTCTTTCAAAGTGCAAGACAGACCAATGGGTTTAATGTAACAAAGTACCAAACTTCACTGATATGGTTTCAAATTCTACTTTGTAACTAATCCTTAAGAATGACCAATGTTCACAGCAGCACTCTCAACAATAGCTAAAACATGGAAAGAGCCTAAGTGTCCATCAACGGACGAATGGATCAAGAAGATGTGGTTTATCTATACCACGGAATACTACATGGCAATGAGAAACAATGAAATCTGGCCATGTGTAGCAACATGGATGGACCTTGAGGGTGTTATGCTGAGCGAAATAAGTCAGGCAGAGAAGGACAAATACCATATGTTTGCACATATAGGAGGATTAGGAGGAACTTAACTGAGGACCATGGGGGGAAAGAAAGGGGGAAATGGTGGGGGAAAGGGAGAGAGGCAAACCATGAGAGACTCTTGAATGCTGAGAAACAAACTGAGGACTGATGGATGTGGAGGGGAGGGGGGAGATGGGCATGGAGGAGGGCACTTGTGGGGATGAGCACTGGGTGTTATATGGAAACCAACCTGACAATAAACTATTTGTAAGAAAAAATAAATAAATAAATAAACAAGAAATTGGGAAAAGAAGAAGAAAAAAAAAAAGAATGACCACTTAGGGAGTTTTGGTATTAGTATCAAAGATCCAGTTATTTGAAGGGCTATTTCTTTTTCTAACTACATTATCTGTGAAAGGCTGTATGTTCTTCAAATACTTCAGTTAAAACACAAGATATTGTATGCAGAAGCAAATACAACATCTAGCTGTCTTCCATTAGGCCATATATTAAAAAGATTTACAGAAATGGGAAATAATGCTATTTTTCTTACTTGAATTTTTTGTTTTGGAAAATAGTCTATTTTTCATTTTAAAATGTTATTTATGTTAACATGTAAGGGGTTCATTACTGGTAACTTTGTTTCTTTATTTAACTTTTGTGTGTTTTTAAAAATTTTACATCCAAGTTAATTAGCATATAGTGCAATAACGATTTCAGGAATAGAATCCAGTGATTCAACCCCTACATATAACACCCAGTGCTCATCTCTACGGTGTCCTCCTTTTTAATGCCCCATGCCCTTTAAGCTCTTCCCCCCCACCCACAACCCTTCCAGCAACCCTCAGTTTGTTCTCTGTATTTAAGAGTCTCTTGGGGAGAGGGAGGGAGGCAAACCATGAGAGATTCTTGAATGCTGAGAAGAAACTGAGGGCTGATGGGAGTACAGAAGAGGGGGAGGGGTGTGATGGGCATGGAGGAGGGTACTATTGGGATGAGCACTGGGTGTTATATGGAAACCAACTTGACAATAAACTATTTAAGAAAAATAAATAAAACTCAAATGCATTAAAAAAAAAATCTCTTATGTTTTGTTCCCCTGCCTGTTTATGTATTACTTTCACATCCCTCCCCTTATGTTCCTGTTTTGTATCTTAAATTTCAGATATGAATGAAGTCATATTTCTTTCTCTAATTTCGCTTGGCATAATACACTCTAGTTCTATCCACACTGTTTTGCAAATAGCAAGATTTCATTCTTTTTGATCACCAAGTAATATTCCATTGTGTATATATACCACATCTTCAATACCCATTCGTCTGTCGATGGACATTTGGGCTCTTTCCATACTTTGGCGATTGTCAATAGTGCTGCTATAAACATTGGGGTGCAGGTGCCCCTTCGAAAGAGCACAGCTGTATCCTTTGGATAAATGCCTAGTAGTGAAATTGCTGGGTTGTAGGATGGCTTTATTTTTAATTTTTTGAGGAACTTCTATACTGTTTTCCGGAATGGCTACACAAGTTTGCATTCCCAGCAGCAGTGCAAAAGGGTTCCTCTTACTCCATATCCTCGCCAACATCTGTTGCTGCC
This sequence comes from Crocuta crocuta, assembly GCF_008692635.1. Taxonomy (NCBI): domain Eukaryota; kingdom Metazoa; phylum Chordata; class Mammalia; order Carnivora; family Hyaenidae; genus Crocuta; species Crocuta crocuta. Next base: position 1,374,287 of record NW_027528867.1, read on the forward strand.
TGTGTTGTTAATGTCAGTCATTCTGAAAGGTGTGAGGAGGTATCACATGTGGTTTTGATTTATATTTCTCTGATGATGACAACTGATGTTGAGCATTTTTTCATGTGTCTGTTAGCCATCTGGATATCTTCTTTGGAAAAGTGTCTATTCATGCATTTTACCCATTTCTTCACTGGATTGTTTGTTTTTTTGGGTGTTGAGTTTGGTTAAGTTCTTGACTTTGGACAGTAAACCTTAATCTGATACTTACAAATATCTTCTTCCATTCTCTTGGTGGTTGTCTCTTAATTGTGCTGATTGTTTCCTTTACTATGCAGAAGCTTTTTATTTTGATGAGGTCTCAATGGTTCATTTTTGCTTTTGTTTCCCTTGCCTCTGGAGAGGTGCTAAGTAAGAAGTTGCTGAGGCCAAGGTCAAAGAGGTTTTTGCCTGCTTCCTCCTCTAAAATTTTGATGGCTTCCTGTCTTATGTTTAGGCCCTTCATCCATTTTGAGTTTATTTTTGTGTATGGTGTAAGAAAGTGGTCCAGGTTCATTTTCTGCATGTCGCTGTCCAGTTTTGCAGCATCATTTGCTGAAATGTCTGTCTTTATTCTACTGGATATTCTTTCCTGCTATGTCAAAGATGAGTTGGGCATACATTTGTGGGTCCATTTCTGGGTTCTCTATTCTGTTCCACTGATCTCTGTGCCTGTTTTTGTGCCAGTATCATACTGCCTTGATGATTACAGCTTTGTAATACAGCCTAAAGTCCGAAATTGTGATGCCTCCAGCTTTGTTTGGCTTTTTCAGGATTGCTTTGGCTATTCAGGGTCTTTTCTGGTTGCATACGAATTTCAGGATTGTTTCCTAAATGTCCAACTGACGAACGGATCAAGAAGATTTGGTTTATCTATACAATGGAATACTACATGGCAATGAGAAAGAATGAAATCNGAAAGAAAAAAAAGATAGAATTCACCTGTGGGGGGGAATAAAAAAATAAAACTATTAATTTTTTAAAAAAACAAATTTCAGGATTGTTTCTTCCAGCTTTGTAAAAAATGCTGGTTATTTTGATAGGGATTGCAATGAATAAAAAGGTAGCTTTGGGTAGTATCAACATCTTAACAGTATCTATTCTTCCAATCCATGAGCATGGAATATTTTCCCCTTTTCTTGTGTGTCTTCTTCAATTTATTTCATAACCTTTCTAAAGTTTTCAGTGTACAGATTTTCTATCTAGATTATTTCTAGTTTTTTTTTTTAGGTTAGGTTTTTTCCTAGGTATTTTATGGGTTTTGGTGCAATTATAAATGAGATCAATTCTTTGATATCTCTTTCCTCTGCTTCATTATTGGTATATAAAAATGCAACCGATTTCTGTCCATTGATTTTATATCCTGCGATTTTGCTGAATTCATGGATCAGTTCTAGCAGGTTTTTTGGTGGAATCTTTTGAGTTTTCCATATAGAGTATCATGTTGTCTGCAAAGAGAGAGCTTGACTAACTCCTTACTGATTTGGATGTTTTTATTTCTTTGTGTTGTCTAACTGCTGAGGCTAAGACTTCCAACACTATGTTGAATAACAGTGGTGAGAGTGGATATCCCGTTCGTGTTCCTGACCTTATGGGAAAAGCTCTCGGTCTTTTCCAATTGAGGATGATATTAGTGTTGGATCTTTCATACATGGCCTTTATGATCTTGAGTTATGATCCTTCTATCCCTATTTTCTTGAGGGTTTATATCAAGAAAGGATACTGTATTTTATCAAATGCTTTCTCTGCATCTATTGAGAGGATCATATGGTTCTTATTCTTTATTTTATTAATGTGATGTAGCATATTGATTGATTTGCAGATATTTAGCCAGTCCTGCATTACAGGTATAAATCCTACTTGATCATGATAAAAAAAAAAAATTCTCCTACTGTATTCTTGGATCCGATTGGCTAGTATCTTGTTGAGAATTTTTGCATCCATGTTCATCAGAGAAACTGGATCTCTAGTTCTCCTTTTCAGTGGGGTCTTTGTCTTGTCTGATTTTCGAATCAAAGTAATGCTGGCCTCAGAGAATGAGTTTGGAACATCTTCAAAAGAATATGTTTAACTCTTCTTTAAACGTTTGGTAGAATTACCCTAGAAAGCCGTCCGGCCCTGAGCTCTTGTTTTATGGGAAATTTTTGATTAGTAATTCAATCAATTTACTGGTTATGGGTCTGTTCAAATTTTCTATTTCTTCGTGTTTCAGCTTTGGTAGTTGATATGTTTGTGGAAATTTGTCCATTTCTTCTAGATTGCCCAATGTATTGGCATATATTGGCTCATATTCTCTTATTACTGTTTGTATTTCTGCAGTGTTGGTTAAGATTTCTCCTCTTTCGTTCTTGATTTTATTTATTTGGGTCCTTTCCTTTTTCTTTCTGATCACTCTGGCTAGGAGGGGTTTATCAATTTTGTTAATTCTTTCCTGGTTTCAATGATCTGTTCTACTGTTTTTTTTTTATTTTGATATCATAGCTTCTTCTCTAATCTTTATTATTTCTTGTCTTCTGCTATTTTGGCGCTTTATTTACTCTTCTTTTTCCAGCTCTTTAAGGTGTAAGGTTAGGCTGTGTATCAAGACCTTTCTTCCTTCTTTAGGAAGGCCTGGATTGCTATATACTTTCCTCTTATGTCCGCCTTTGCTGTATCCCAGAGGTTTTGAGCTGTCGTGTTATTATTTTCATTGGCTTCCTTCTACTTTTTAATTTCCTCTTTAATTTCTTGGTTAACCCATTCATTCTTTAGTAGTGTGTTCTTTAATCTTCAAGTATTCGTGGTCTTTCCAAATTTTTCCTTGTGGTTGATTTCGAGTTTCATGGAGTTGTGATCTGAAAATATGAATGGTATGATCTTGATCTTTTTGTACTTGTTGAGGGCTGATTTGTGTCCCAGTATGTGATCTATTTTGGAGAATGTCCCATGTGTACTCAAGAAGAATGTGTATTCCTCTGCCTTAGAATGAAATGTCCTGAATATATCTGTTAGGTCCATCCGGTCCAATGTGCCATTCAAAGCCACTGTTTCCTAGTTGATTTTCTGTTTAGATGATCTGTCTATTGCTAGAAGTGGGGTGCTGAAGTCCCCTACTATTATGGTATTATTATCAATGAATGTCTTTATGTTTATGATTAACTGATTTATATATCGGGCTGCTCCCACACTGGAGGCATAAATGTTTACAATTGTTAGACCTTGCTGGATAGTCCCCTTAATTATGATATAATGCCCTTCTTCATCTCTTGTTAACAGTCTTTATTTTAAAATCTAGTTTGTCTGGTATAAGTATGGTTACTCCAGCTTTCTTTTGGCGACCATTAGCATGATAGATGGTTCCCCATCCCCATACTTTCAATCTGAAGGTGTCTTTAGGCTAAAACAAGTCTCTTATAAACAGCACCATTACTAGTAATTTTAAATAAACTAATAAATGGTTTTAATCTTCCCCAAACAAAGAAAGGAAAAGAAGGTAAAGTATAAATTAGCCAGGTTGTTTGTTACTATACAATTTGAATATTTAAGTTAAAAATTACTGGAAAAATAATGTTTAAGAATTAACTACAACTTTACCATTTAGGTTCCCAGTTCCCAAAAACTTTTGGTTGACTTTTACTTTTTCAACGGTTAAGAATCTTTGTTTGCATAATGCAAACTCTTAAAATATCATATCTAATATTTTAAATGTTTATTTATTTTTAGAGAGAGAATGTGAATGGGGGAGTATCAGGGAAAGAAGGAGAGAGAGAGAATCCCAAACAGGCTCTACTCTAACAATACAGAGTCTGATGTGGGGCTCAATCTCATGAACCATGAGATCATGACCTGAGCCAAAATCAAGAGTTGGATGATGTTTAACCAACTGAGCCATCCAGATGCCCCATCATATCCAATTTTTAAAGATTCCAAGATCTGTAAAGACTTAGAGCTTTTCTATGCCAACAAACCACAAGGGAAACATTCATTATTAAACATAAAACTGCTGGTACACTATAATGCCCTATAATACAAACAAAAAGCAAAGTTAAATTTAAAAAACCACCAGAAAACAAAACCCATTAACAAGTGTTTAAAAAAAAAAACATAAATGACCCAAAGTCCTTTAACTTGAGCTTAGAATGAGTGCCAGATCAATTCCCAACTATTAATTCTCTCTCAAATTCACTTGGAGCTTGACTAGGTCTCATTAAAAGAAAAAACAAAGATTTTTTTTTTTTGCTTTTATTTATTTATTGTTTTTTCTTAAATACTATATTGTCAAGTTGGTTTCCATATAACACCCAGTGCTCATCCCAACAAGTGCCCTCCTTCATGCCCTTCCCCTCTCTCCCACCCCCATCAGCCCTCAGTTTGTTCTCAGCATTCAAGAGTCTCTCATGGTTTGCCAAAGATTTCTTCTTTATCTATGTGCCACAATCTTCGATTTTTATCAAGCTATAAACCTATACTTGAGTTTGGCATTAACTCTAACATGAACTTGCTGCTAAGCAGAACTGCCAAATCATCAGCATGTGATTGAAGGCTTAAGTAATAAGAGCAACAAACCATGCAAGAACAAAAATTAAAGAAACTCTCAGAGACCTATCCAGAATAAGTGTATAAAAGACTCATGCTGAACAGGTAGAATGTAGCCTCTATGACACCAAGGANTTAATAAATGTAACATTTCATTACTCATGGTATTCAAGAACCTGGAAATATAAGAAAGCTCTGATTTATCAATGCTTTTTCTATTCTATGAAGGCCCAAATTCTTGTCTCACTGCCAAACTGTGTTCCTATGCCTGAAGACGTACAGCAACGCCTTCATTTAATTAAATTATCCCCTACAGAAGGTTTAAACCTTTGCTTACCCCCTTTACATATAAACTACAAGAGCAATGCAAACATACTTTTTTGTTTTTTAAGTAGGCTTCACGTCCAGCATGGAGCCCAACATGGGGCTTAAACTCATGACCCTGAGATCAAGACCTAAGCTGAGATCAAGAGTCAAGATGCTTAACTGACTGAGCCATCCAGGTGCCCCAAACATATTCTAGATGGTAAATAAAATCAATAAACAGAAGCTCTTGATATTATAAGAAAAATCTAAAAGCACAAAGTAGTTATGAAAAGAAGGAAAGACAAGACTTACTTCTTGATACAGTTGGTCATGAGAAGATGGACATCTTGTCTTTCATCTAACAGCAGCATTGCCCCTAAATAGCCAATGCGTTTGTCTGTGAACTTTTGAGAGGCAATAAGCTTCAGACACTCCAACTGCAAATTAAAGAAAAAAGAAATTAAGAAATTGCTAACAAAATCAAGAAAGCAATTTTTTTAACCCAGAGTCAGTGGGTAAATAAAATAAATAGCAACCTGCCTAAATAAAAGGGAAATATTTAAGATCTTTGGAAATCTTGATAACAGCTATCAAGTTTTAGAATAGATCATCTCAGCAAGGTCCTATGATATTTGCTATCCAAATAATTTGTGACATTTACCTTAGTTCCACAGATTCAAATAAATACTAACTAGTAAAATATTATAACAATTATTAATAAACCCAATTCCTTTTTTTATAAAATTGTTAAAATGTTTTTATTTATTTCTTAGAGAGAGACAGACAGCGTGGGCAGGAGAGGGTGAGAGAGAGGGGGTATATAGAATCTGAAACAGGCTCCAGGCTGTGAGCTAGCTGTCAGCACAGAGCCCAACACAGGGCTCAAACCCGCAAACTGAGATCATGACCTGAGCCGAAGTCAGACGCTTAACCGACTGAGCCACCCACGTGCCCCTTAATAAGCTCAGTTCCTAATTTAATCTCTAGGTTGTACTATAAGAGCACCCAGCTTATATCTATATTTAAGGTCTGTTTCCAATTTTGAATATCAAAAAAACTCTTGGGGCGCCTGGGTGGCTCAGTCAGTTAAGCGTCCAACTTCGGTTCAGGTGATGATCTGGTGGTTTGTGAGTTCAGGCCCCGCATCAGTCTCTGTGCTGACAGCTTGGAGCCTGCTTCTGATTCTGTGTCTTGCTCTCCTGCCCCTCCTCTGCTCGTGCTCTCTCTCTCTCTCAAAAATAAATGAACATTAAAAAATTTAAAAAAAAACCCTCAATAACTGGAAATACATCAAACACTATCATAAATGTCAGGAATAGGAGTGCCTGAGTGGCTCAGTGGGTTAAGCATCCAACTCTTGATCTTGGCTCGGCCACTACCTCATGGGTCATGAGATGGAGCCCCACATCGAGCTTTGCACCAACAGCATGGAGCTTGGTTGGGATTCCCTCTCTGTTTCTCTCTCTCTGCTGTCCCCAACACATGCACACATGTGCACTCTCTCAAAATAAATCAATAAACTTAAAAACAAATCAGGAATATACAACTGAAGAGGCGATAAAGAACAACTAACTTTAATATAATAGGGAAAGTGCTACATTTTGGGCTTGAACCATGTAGTAGGGAGAAGTGAGAGGAATAAAAATATACAGGGGAAAAAAAGCCAGAGGAAATCTCAGGAGTGGAATTAACCTAAAATGTCTTCTGTGACTTCTTTTTTACATAACTGTTAAAAATTCTCAGAGCTTAAGAGTCTTTGTGTTAAACAGTTTGTCTCTCTACTTAGCTTTTCTTGAAAGTCACAATCACTTCAATATACTTTATCATTCCATCTTGACTAACATGGAAAAGGCCAAAATTCCTTCTATAGCAATGGTTTTCAAAGGTGTACCTATGATAGGCTTTCCAAGGAGTTTTGCAAACTATGTTCCCATTTAGAATCACTGCATCCCAAGGAAAGGGGCCCAAATGCTGACCTGCATACAACAGTGTAAAATCATGTGAGACTACTCCCCATCTGGATTTGCCTGTAAGCTCAAAAGTGAAACGGAGTATGGAAAAGAATTCACAAAACTGTTTCAAGCTATTTAAAAATTGCTCTCTCAATTTATCTGCATTAGAGAAACACTTAAAGTTGGGGGACCTAGGTGGCTCAGTCAGTTAAGCATCCAACTCTTGACTTTGGCTCATGTCATGATCTCACAATTCGTGAGACTGAGTTTCACGTTGGGCTCTGCGCTGACAACATGGAGCCTGCTTGGGATTCTCTCTCACTTTCTCACTTTCTCTCTCTTTCTGCCCCTATCTCAAAATAAATAAACATTAAAAAAAAAAAAGGTAGAAGCAGCACCTAAACTTATCAGAATGGCTACACCACAATGAACAAATGAAAGAAGCCTCCAAGAATAACCAACATCCAAAACAGGAAATGCCCTCTGAAACTGACAAAGATTATATAACAACCCTTCCTTTCCTTCTATGCATTCAATTTAAATTTTAAAAACCAATTTCTGAAATAGAAGATGAAAGTCATTTTTACAATATCAGCAGAAAAATTACTGCTGAGATGAATGAGAAAATTAGAAGCTAAAGTATTATCAGAAAATCCTAACTCTTTTTCAAATGGAAGGCTTTTTAATCTTCCCATTTAATAATCCTATAAATGAATATTTTAGCAGTGAAAAAAATCTTTAATGGTCAGGTATCACTAAAATTTTTATCATCTTTACTGAATTATGCTTCAAATAAATTATCTAAGATTTCTGTGTTAAGATGAACTAATGAGAAAGACAGACTTTACTCTTATACATTAATATTACTTTGTATTTTCTTAGGGCCAAGTTTTAAAACAGTCACAGTAAAAGTCATCAGTGACTAACGAGTACAATTTGTTGGTTTTCTGTAACAAGTGTACTTGTTACAGAAAACTTACCTAAAAAACTAAACAGTGAAAACAAAAACTACAATTTAAAGGGACAAACATGAAATTAATTATTTTTAATATTCCCCATTGGTACAGTTACTCTGCATCAAGAATAAGCATTTACTTTATAAAGACGGCAAATTTGAGAAGGAATATAAGATTACAGACTGGAAATGGCATTTGAAAAATATCCTCCGGTGAAGGGTTAACTTTGATCATACTCGACACTTAGGTGTCCAGCAATAGTGCTGAGAAAGTACTATGTTTCATCTTTAAGAGTAGTACCAAGTTTTCAACTGTTGAAAAAGAAAAAGGATGGAGGGGTGTACAATTGGGTTTTGGGTAAATATGAGGGAAGGACATCCATTTTTGAGCAGCAACCACTAAAACCACAATTCTCACGTGACTTACAGAAGAATAGGGAAATCAATTAAATGTTTCTGCCCCTTAGGTAACAACCTCAAATTCAGTACTACTCACTGAAAGTTACTTGAAAATCTCACCTGAAACACCAACCCACAAATCTAGCATATGCTTTAAGACTACGGTAAACAGTTCAGCTTTTATAGTGACACAACCACAGCGATAAAAAATAAGTTTTGCTTTTTTACACCAAACTCTGTAAGCAAAGTCAAAAGACAAATGACAAACTTGGAAAAACTATTTCCAACTCATTTCACAGACATGAAATCTTATATAACAGAATCCTACAAATTGATTTTCAAAAAGAGCAGCAACTCAGTACAAAAATGGGCAAAAAATATGGACAGTTCAAAGAAAACAAAAATGATTTATAAAAAAACATATGAAATGGAGTTTAATCTCCTCATAAAATATATGCAAACCCAACTAGGTAAATTTACTTTTTAAAAAAATCACTGAACTATACAGTTGAAAAGGGTGAGACACAAAATAAGCCTCAGTGAAGTTATTAGAAAAGAAACACACTCACAAGCTGTAAGGAGAAAGATCTGGCCTATCTAAATTACAAATACACGTATCATTTGACTCAACAATTTCACTTTTAGAAACTTACACATTTACATTCACACATGTGCAAAATAATGGGTATTACTCATTTGTAGTATTACTTAAACAGTAAGAATGGAGGAGCACCTGGCTGGCTCAGATGGCAGAGCATGAGACTCCCGATCTCACGGTTGTGAGTTCAAGCCCCACAATGGGTGTGGAGCCAACTTAAAATAAAAAATTTAAGGGGAGCCTGGGTGGCTCAGTCAGTTGAACATCCAGCTCAGGTCATGATCGAACAGTGCGGGTCTGAGCCCTGCCTCTGGCTCTGTGCTGACATCTCAGAGCCTGGACCCTGCTTCTGAGTCTGTGTCTCCCTCTCTCTCTCTTTGGCCCTCCCCACCTCATGTGCTCGCACACTCTCTGAAAATTATTAGAAAAAAAATTTTTTACTTAAAAATTAAAAATAAACACTGGAAATAAATGTGCATCAAAGGTATCAGCTTAATAAATCACAATTCATAAATATCATGGAATACTACTCTGGATACGCTACCATGAGTATGTCCAAAAAGCTGGAAAAACAGGAAGTTTTTTTAAAATTGATATGAGCTAATCTTCAAAACAGATCAAGAAGCAGAAAGTGCAAGGGGAGGGGGCATTTCCATTGCCTGGAGATGGATAAAATATCTCTGAGGGATAGACAAGAGACGGTTGCCTATAAAGAGGAAACTAAGTGACTGGAAGAGGGCAGAAAATGGAGTTTTCATCGTATATTCTTACTTTATTTTTATTTTTTTTATTTTAGAGGCAGGGGAAGAAGTGCAGAGAGAAAGAGAAAGAGAGAGAGAGAGAGAGAGAGGAATTCTCAAGCAGGCTCCACACTCAGCACAGAGCCAGACACAGGGTTCGGTCCCCTTACCCTTGGATCATGACCTGAGCCAAAATCAAGAGTTGGACACTAAGCTAATGAGCCACCCAGGCACCCCCATTATCTATTCTTTTGTATCTTTTACACTTTCCATCAATGAACTGTCATTATCTATTCAAAAGATAAGTAATATTGGACTAGGAGGAAAAAGTTTAAAACCGCAAGACGAAGGGAACTTTTAACTTGTGGTTAGAAAAATTAATGCTTTAATTAAAAAGAAAAAACAACCTAGGAAAACTATTCCCTCTCCAAAACTGAATAACATGTAATGTGAAAAACTAACCAAAACAAAACAAAACAAAACAAAACACTTGAGTCTTGGAATTGTTTTGTGAAAAACACTTTGAAAATTTGAGACCAAAATCTTAGGAAAATACAATTCAATAAATGGGAAGAATCGGCTTTTTAAAAATAACTTAGGGGCGCCTGGGTGGCTTAGTAGGTTAAGCGTCCGACTTTCGCTTAGGTCATGATCTCGCAGTTTGTGGGTTCGAGCCCCGCGTCGGGCTCTGTGCTGACTGCCAGCTCAGAGCCTGGAGCCTGTTTCAGCCTGTGACTCCCTCTCTCTCTGACCCTCCCCTGCTCACGCTGTCTCTCTCTCTCTCTCCTAGAAATAAATTTAAAAAAGCATTTAAAAAAAATAAATAAAATAAAAATAACTTAAATTTATAATGAACGATTACTGTCTTATTCTATTATACCTGTAATGCTGCAGGAGCTTAAGAAGTACGTCCATTCCTTATCTCTAATCCATGGGATGGCTATTATTTTTTTTTTCTGCTGGCAGTTATTTTGTATTTTTCAGCATCAGTGTCTTCCTTGTCAACAATGCTCTTTCTACTGGCTTTTCAACAGCAACCTTCTCACTCTCCCCTCCTACCTTCCATCCCAAAGATCTCATTGTGTTAACTCTCAGCTATTCACTGATTTTCTTTATATAGGACTTACTTTCCAATTGTTTTTGAGTTGCTACGGTTTTGCTTTAATTTCATAAGTTACTAGTTTACAAAACTAGTACCAACGTACTAGACATTCTCACAGATACCCAGTTGAGAAGTACATAAAAGGAAACCAACATCTGAATATATATCATAAATGTGATATATATATATATATCCTATGGAACATATATATGTATATGTCTTATATATATTTATTTGTGACAATTATGCACAAGCTATATGAAAACAAGTTAGGAAGGGCACTCATGTAGGTTAGAAACAGTAAGAAAAAAAATTAGAAAAAGATTTCCTATCTCTTTTATTTCCTAACTCTTTCTATTTATAGTGGAATAGAAAGAAACAATTTGATTTAGAACCCTAAACCTGGGTTTAGCTGAAAAGCCTGAAGCAAATTATTTCAACAACCTGGGCCTCAGTTTCCTCATCATTAAGATAACTGGCCATATCATAAAAGATCACCCTAACACTGCCCTCCACTCCCTGCTTTCAAGGCAAGTATGGCAGTCACTAATTCTCTACAAGTGATCCTTAAATTGGCCTAAGAATTTTTCTCAGCAGAAACATTTCAGACAGCCATTAGCAACAAGCCTAGAAGAGTGAAGTTACCAGTTCCCTTTGGAATACAATGCCTTAAGGAAGTGGTTTCCAAACCTGACTGATCAAAATCACCTGGGAGAGTTTTGAAATATGTAGGTCACCCCCAAAAATATCTTGATAGGTTTCAGGTAAAGCCTGACAATTTGATTTTTATAAACCTTTTCTAGATAACTCAGTGTTTCCATTTTCTCCAAATTTCAAAGCAATTTTTAAAAAAAGGTTTCTGGCCTTGTTACACCTTTCTAAAGCAAGTACAAACATTGCCCTTTATGAACATTTAATCTGGTTGCCCTTTAAGAAAAAAGTTACCCCTATTTTGTTAGCTTTCAGAACAATTTACCACAAGGTCAAATGCACATATACATTTGCTTTTAAATTTAACATTTGAGCTTTATGATGTGATAATCACCTTGATGAAAAGATGCACATAAACATTAATGGATCTGCAACTGACTGATTAGGTATTTTAAAAAGCTACCTTTATTTCAATTTAATATTCAGAAATAACTTTCTAGTTTATACACAAACACACACACATTTAAAGGTTAAGCCTTGTGACTACTTTACCACTATGCAGTCTGGCAACATAAAAATCTGTATTTGAGACCAGTCTGTTTCATTCTTCTGGCAGAGGGGGAAAAAAAAATAAAACACTTAACAGTGTGATTGCATTCCATTTCTCCATTTTAGAAAATTATGAAATATTTCACTTAAAAATAAACAAAAAACATCATGTAACACTCACTGAACCACACCAACCAGCTTCATCAACTCTTAATGTTTTACCCTTACTTTGTTTTTTAATATGACAAATTCAATGGAAGCCTTCTGTACACTCTGCCTCAATCCCATTTCCTTCTTTCTATCCCACAAGTAACCAAAACTCAAAACTACTGTTCATCATTGCCATGATGTATGTCCTTACTACACGCTGGTTGTTTTTGAATGTTTTAAGCTTTATGGTAAGTATCGCAACATATTCCTGCTCTTCTCACTCAAGATCTTTGAGTATTACTCACATCCAAACAAAAATCTCTAATTCAATTATATTAACTGCTAATATAGTATCCCAGGTGTAAATATACCACAACTTACCTATTCTTTTTTGTGACCATATTGTTTCCAATGTTTTCATATTAGAAACAATGCTGCTCTTATAAATGTCCCTTGTTAAGCAGACAAGGATTCTTGATCAGATTCAGGTTTTTCTGTTTTTACTTTGTTTCAATTTAGCAAAAACACTTCATAGGTGGTGGTATAAATTTTCATCAGGAAATGTATAATTATTTCTGGTGGCTGTCTCTCATTTGTGACATTAGCATTGATGATGACCAGGGATTGCAAAATGCTAATATTCTAATTCTTTTATTCTTTATTTATTAGCTCAATTTTCCTCTAAGGAGGAACTGTTCTATATGTACCAGTGGGTTACCAATAGTTCCTTCAGAAAGTTTAGGAAAGGCAGGATAAATGTCGATTTTCAAAATGAGTCCCTAGTATCCTCCAAAAGTGACCAATGGAGCTTTTTCTAATTTAATAATTAGGAACTCACTGATATAAACTTACTTGGTATATTCCAATCACTATTATTATCCTTATTAATGCTCAAATTTTCTCATTTTGGGGCACAACAAAAAGCCACTTTTGGTGGCTACTAAATTCTTTTAACACGACTTCTGTAATTTATCATGCTTTCTGGCAGAGTAAGACAGTTCAGGCTTAATCTGTGTATCTCCTTCAGATTTGAGATCAGCCATCTTTCTAATGGGTCCTAGAGTAAAATGGTATTTGGAGACCACAATCTGGGCTTATGGGTGCTCAAGACAAGGATGCCTACTATCACCATTCTACTACAGGTACAGTGTAGTAAAGAAATTAAAAATTTGGTTAAGGATTGGGGCGCCTGGGTGGCTTAGTCGGTTAAGCGTCCGACTTTCGCTTAGGTCATGATCTCGCGGTTCGTGGTTTCGAGCCCCGCGTCGGGCTCTGTGCTGACTGCCAGCTGAGAGCCTGGAGCCTGTTTCAGTCTGTGACTCCCTCTCTCTCTGACCCTCCCCTGCTCATGCTGTCTCGCGCTCTCTCTCTCTCCTAGAAATAAATAAAAAAACATTAAAAAAAAAAAATTGGTTAAGGATGGAAAGTTAGGAAACTAACATTATTTACAGACAACAGCACTGATTACATGAAAACAATGAAGTCCACAGGGACTCTTAGAACCAAATGCAATAATGTTGCTAGGAAGAGAAATACGCAAAAATCATTTCTATATTTCTGTATAACTAAAACCTAATTATTCAAGTTTTAAAAGTGCTATCTGCAATAGGAAGAAGAGCTCCAAGGAACCTATAAATTTCACCAAAGGTGTATAAGACCTTATGGAGAATGCTGTAAAACTTTAAAGTACGGAAGCAAGTAGAGTGCTATATACACTCTACTGATGGAAGGGAAGACGATTGTAGACAGATAATTAGGTACAGCAGGCCAGACTGGAAATGAGAATAGACAACTTAAGGCCAGCCTAGAGAAGGTCGCCAGTCTACTAGTGCCATGGGAAAATGTTCATCCAGTGTTATCAAATCCTCTGATTTTTTTTCTTTTTTAATTTTTTTTAATGTTTTTATTTATTTCTAGGAGAGAGAGAGAGAGACAGTGTGAGCAGGGGAGGGTCAGAGAGAGAGGGAGTCACAGACTGAAACAGGCTCCAGGCTCTGAGCTGGCTGTCAGCACAGAGCCCGACGCGGGGCTTGAACCACGAACCGCGAGATCATGACCCAAGCGAAAGTCGGACGCTTAACCGACTAAGCCACCCAGGCGCCCCAAAAATCCTCTGATTTTCTAAGAGAAACCAGAAATCCAGATTTCTATGAGCAGTTTCTTGATTTTTACATTGGCAGCAAATTCAAAACAATTTAATGTATTATGCATTAGAAAACACATCTGTGAAAGAATCTGGCCCCCAGCCACCATTTTTTTACTCCTATATTTACTCCAACTTCTTTACTCAACTTTATTTCTGGGTTGTGTTTAAGCCAGACACATGAAAGGTTACCAACCGTACAGGAAATCTATCATGGCTTTTGTCGTAAAAATGTTGAAGATACACTCTTTTACATTACCAAGAGGCTCCTAGGTAAAACACTCACATAAGAAAATCTATCTTAAGAGCGATTAGCTGGCTGAGTTGGAGGAACATGCAACCCTTGATTCTGGGGTCATGAGTTTGAACCCCACACTGGGTGCAGAGATTATATACATACATACGTACATAAATAAATAAAAATCTATTTTAGAATTTGGTGACTTTCTTTTAAACATTTTTAATGTTTATTTATTTTGGAGTCGGTGGGGAGGGCAGAGAGAGAAGGCGATCCAGAATCTGAAGCAGGCTCCAGGCTCTGAGCTGTCAGCACAGAGCCCAACAAGGGGCTCGAACTCACAAACCGTGAGATCATGACGTGAGCCCAAGTCAGACTCTTGACTGAGCCACCTAGGTGCCCTAGAATCCAGTGACTTTTCAAAGAAATTTTTTTGCTGTCCTTGAGGAAATAGTAAAATCAGTAATACCTAAGTTTTTTATGTACAAAATATAAATGTTTAACATTTTCTAATCTAATTAATCTTCATAATAATAACCCTATAAAGGAGTATGAAAATTCTCCCCATTTTACAGATGAGGAAAGTGAGACAAGAAAGGTTAAGGATCTTGCTCAAAATCATGGATAGTAGGGGCGCCTGGATGGCTCAGTCAATTAAGCATTTGACTCTTGATTTCGGCTCGGGTCATGATCTCATGGTTTGTGGGATTCTCTCTCACCTTCTCTCTGCCCCTCTCCCTCTTAAAATAAACATTTAAAAAATAACACAGATAGTAAAGTAACAAAGCCGAATTCACACCCAGGCAGTCTGGTTCCTGTAGTTCTGCTCTTAAATTCTGGTTATAACAACCATATAACTGGATTCTTTTTCTTGCCTTAGCTGCCTCACCATCATCAAGTATAGTGGCTTTAGGTTCTGATTTCTTCCTTCTCTCAACTCTTATTTTCTAGCATCCTTTTTTGTTTGTTTTGTTTTTTAATTAGATGCTGGTCATGTATGTTACCTCAAATCTTCTGTAGAGAAAGTCAGGACTAAAGTAATTAAATAAATACTTAATAAATGTATTTAGATTTAAACTATACCCAAAGAATGAATAGGCTTTAGAGTTATACAAAGTTGAGTTCTAATTCTCTCCCCAATATTTACTAGCTGTGTGAATTTAAACAAGTCAATCTCTGAATTTCAGTTTTCTCATCTGCAATAGGAAGATATTACCCACTTCGTGGGTTTTATTTTAAAGTTTAAAACACTTTTCAAATGTGGCTACTAGAAAATTTTAAATTATATATCTGGCTCATATTTTTATTTCAATTAAACAGCATCATGTTAGACACTGCAGTAAAAAGTAAAAAGAAACAGGTGAAATTAGTTTTAATAATACTTTATTTAACCCAATATATCTAAAATACCATTTCAACATATAATCAACATAAAAATTAGATATTTTACATCTTTCTTTTGTACTACGGCTTCTAAATACAGTATATTATTTTACACTTACAGCACATCTCAATATGTACACTATATATCCATCAGAAATATTTTAACTGTATTTAGATTTCATTAAATTTACAACTGATCGAGTCACATACCCAAGTTGTCTAAAACATTTAAGTTTTCCAATAACTGCATCAAATACCCCCCAAAATTTATGTTCCTTTAATATTCACCTCAGTTGAATGAGCCACATTTCAAAAGACCAGTGGCTATACAGCTACTAGCTATCATAATGAACAGTACAAGTGTAACAAATAAAACGCAATAAACAGTAGCTGTTTTTACACAGTTAAGTGAAAATAGTTCTGTGATTCATACATGCAGGTGAGAGAACCTAGATATGAATCTTCTTATGATTATGTTACAAAAAATTCTGATAGGCAAGGTACCAAATTACTGACTGGATAGGGCCAGGATTTATTCAAATAGAAGAACTAGATTAAGGGACTTAAAATTATGATTCTTATTCCCACTCAAAAAAACCTTTTTTCTGGGGGGGGGGGCTACAATTTTAGTACCATTTCCTTGAGTACTAACATTTTCCACCTAAGAATTAGATGTTTTATCAAACAAATTCCAGAATGCCCCAAAAAATGCATCTAGTAAAGCTGGAAAGCATATTTTATTTAAACACAGTATAGAAACGACTCTTTGAAATATAGAGAATGCTCTTTCACAAATGAAATTATCATTAGTATCAAATCTATCCTATTATTTTAAATTCAACAACTGGTCTTAAAAGAACTCCTTCAAATCCATGATGTTAATAAACGTTATCTCTGAGTGGAAGGATTAAGAGACTCCCGACACCCCCACCATCTTTGACTATCTTTACAGCCCAACATTATCAGATTTCTATAAATCAAACCTAAATGGATCTACTCAAAATCAACCAACAAAAATATATGAACATCTATTTGCTTTATACTCTGATATGCATTAAATGTATAACCTGGATCACTTTTTGATGTGGTAAAAGCATGTAACATGTTTATTCAGAGGAGACAGCTGTTGTTTTTGTCTACCTAGTACCTGGTCCTTTCCTCTGATACTAAATCTCAATTCTCCTTTGGGAAACTAATGATCTCCCACTCTAAATCATGTATTTCTAGAGAGGGTGATCTCACTCCCAGCCCCAAAATAAGCATAAAACTAACCCAAGTCAGTCTGGTAAGATTCAATCCATTACTGTTTTATTTTAACTAAGTGGGAATCTCCTTTCACTGGAGTTACTGAGCTGAATAAAAGATGTAGCCATCTTTCTGGATAAATTAAATACATCAAAACATTAACAAAAGCTATCTCTGAATAATGGAAACATGGGTGCTATTTTTCTCCTACCTAATGTTGCACATTCTTCCAAATTTGCAATCTTTTCCTTAAGAACACTATTTATTATATAATACAATTCTTAAATTATGTAAGATAAAATTTAATATCATTAATAAGAATTTTAAAACCCACTAAACCTTTCCCTGTCACTCCATCCCCCATATATACAAACACAGAGAGAAGAAAGCACTTCTTGCTCAATTACCAAATACCATGCTCAAAACGTAGACTGGCTATATCTAATAAAATATACTTGTGTGTAGTAGAAAATCAGGAGGCACAGTCACNTCAAATTTGCAATCTTTTCCTTAAGAACACTTATATAATACAATTCTTAAATTATGTAAGATAAAATTTAATATCATTAATAAGAATTTTAAAACCCACTAAACCTTTCCCTGTCACTCCATCCCCCATATATACAAACACAGAGAGAAGAAAGCACTTC
Organism: Crocuta crocuta; assembly: GCF_008692635.1. Lineage (NCBI taxonomy): Eukaryota > Metazoa > Chordata > Mammalia > Carnivora > Hyaenidae > Crocuta > Crocuta crocuta. Next base: position 1,391,881 of record NW_027528867.1, read on the forward strand.
TTGCTCAATTACCAAATACCATGCTCAAAACGTAGACTGGCTATATCTAATAAAATATACTTGTGTGTAGTAGAAAATCAGGAGGCACAGTCACCACACCAATCCAGTAAAGAGGTAATTAGGACAAAATCCATAAATGCCATTAAGTTGCAACTTAATTTCTTTTACCTAAAAACATTTATTCTGAGTGTTCCTCCTTATATCATTGTGCACACAGAATATAATTAAGGAAACATTAGCAAACATTTCTTAAATACTCAGTATAGTCCAGCTCCTCTGATAGACAAATCACAATCTACTTGTTAATCCTGGTCAATCTTTAAATAAGCTAAATGCCTCCATCAAAACACAGTCTAATCCATATAATGAGAGACTCTCAATGGAAAACATAATTAACAGCAGTATCATGTGTTTCCAGGTCTGCAACTTTCTCAATTCTACCTTCAGTTCCACAATGATCAGATTACAAGACTATCAAAATTATCCTGTCTTCACTGAGAGGAAAACATTGACGTTTCCTGAGTTGTCATTCAAACAAGCTGTCTAGCCTTGCTAGATAAGGTCTCAGCCCAGCCTACCTGTCCAAAGTGAGCAGGGTAGCCCAGCATGTGCATATATAGTAATTTTGCCACATTCCGACACCGGTAAGTATTGTCTTCTTCTCTAAAAGATGACCGGATTGCAGCACATTCTTTCTGGATCATTTCTCGTTCTTCGGCTTGGGTTCGGGCTGTCCGGATGGTCCGGATCAGCTCCCGCAATCTGATGGGGGCTGGCATCCTCTGTTTATAAAAAAAAAACAACATTAAATAAAAATGTTCATATTTTTTACTACCAAAACCATTCACACAACTTCCCAAATAAATTTCCAATTTTTAAGAATTCAAGATTTGCTCAATCCAACGATATAAAGCTTCAGTAAAGCTATTACATACAAACCCCTCAACTCAAAGAATGTAAACAAACAAAAATGTTAAGTATTAAATTAAGCAAGATAAGATACAGTATATATCAGTATGTAAAACCCATCATTAATATCAAAATATGTTAAGAACTAACTCAACCCAAATACTTAAGAAAGGAAGAAGACATAGAAAATGCCTAACCTTAGAGAAGACAGATATTTTCCGCTCAACTGTTAACTCAACAGAGCTCAATAAATTATCAGATGAATACTGAATATGATCACAATCAACTCCTGACCTCAAATCAATAAAATGAGAGATCAGGAGAGAAGACCAATTATCAGATTTAAACATTTTTCCAAGAAACAGTAATCATCTTAGTACACTGGGTACTCTCTGAAAATTGTTATGAGGAACAAAATAGTAAATCGACCTCAGAGGGTAAGACTATTAGAGTCATAGTCTCATGAAAAATTTTAAAATAATAATAATAATAAACCTATAATAGTCAAAATTAAGGGAAATAAGAGAACAAGTTAGAGAATCTGCACCAGCTAATTTCAAGAAATACTAACAAAGCGGGGCGCCTGGGTGGCTTAGTCGGTTAAGCGTCCGACTTTCGCTTAGGTCATGATCTCGCGGTTTGTGGGTTCGAGCCCCGCGTCAGGCTTTGTGCTGACTGCCAGCTCAGAGCCTGGAGCCTGTTTCAGTCTGTGACTCCCTCTCTCTCTGACCCTCCCCTGCTCACGCTGTCTCTCTCTCTCTCTCCTAGAAATAAATAAAACATTTAAAAAAAAAAAAAGAAATACTACAAAGCTACAGTAAACAGGACAATGTGGAACTGAATTTAAGGGTAGACTCACAAATAATGATGCAAAGGGGCGCCTGGGTGGCTCAGTTGGTTAAGCGTCTGATTTCGACACAGGCATGATCTCCCGGTTTGTGGGTTTGAGCCCTGTGTCAGGCTCTGTGCTGACAGCTAGCTCAGAGCCTGGAGCCTGCTTCAGATTCTGTATCTCCTTTTCTTTCTGACCCTCCCCTGCTCACACTGTCTCTCTCAGAAATAAACAAAAAACATTTAAAAAATAATGATGCAAAATAGAAAGTTTAGGAATAGACACACACAAACTCAACTGATTTTCAACAGAGAGACCAAGGTTATTCAGTAGGAGAAATGGTGCTGGCATAACTAGACATCTATACTGAGAACAAATTAACCTTGGACCCTAACCTCACATAATGTACAAAAATTAATTCAAAATGGGTCATAGACCTAAACCAAAAGTTTAGCCAAACCTAAGCCCAAACTAAAAATCTTCCATAAGAAAACATAGAAGGAAATCTTTGGGAACCTCTGTCTGTCTCTCTCTCTGCCCTTCCCCTGCTTGTGTTCTTTCTCTTTCTCCCTCACAAAAATAAAAAAAATAAAAAAATAAAAAAAAAAAAACACCTACAATGAGATACCACCCTACAGTATTAAAATGGCTCAAATTTGAAAGATTGGCCATACCAAGTGCTGGCAAGAATAGAAAACAAATGAACTCTCACAAGCCACTCATGCAAATACAAAATGGTTCAACTATTTTGGAAAACAATTTGGCAATTTTTTATAAAATTAAATATATATTTAGCATAGGATTCAGCAAATTCACTCAGTGTTTACCCAAAAGAAATGAAAATATGTGTTCTTACCAAAACCTGTACACAAATCTTTCTAGAACCTTCATTTATCATTACGAAAAACTGGAAACAACTCAAACATCCATTAACAGGTGAATAATAATAGTATGCCCACATAAAGGAATACTTCTCAGAATGAAACAGAACCAATACAACATGGAAGAATCTCAAAACATCATGCTGAGCAAAAGATGCAGAAACAATCATATTGTATGATTTTACTTATTTATACAACACTAGGAAAAGACAAGGTAATCTATAGTGATGCTGAAGAGATCAATGACTGCCTGGGGTTGAGGGGAAGGATGGTGATCAACTGGGATGCAAGGAAACCTTCTGGTGTAAAAGTTTATGGTGTGAAATGTTTATGATGGTTCTCACTCTCTCAAAGTTCACTGAAATGCACACTTAAAACGAACATTTTAGGGGTGCCTGGGTGGCTAAGTCGGTTAAGCATCTGACTCTTGATTTTGGCTCTGGTCATAACCTCATGTTTCGTGAAATCAAGACGTACACTGGGCTCTGAGGTGATGGCACAGAGCCTACTTGGGATTCTCTCTCTCCTTCTCTCTATACTCCTATCCCAGGTGCATGGATGTTGTGTCTCTCTCTCAAAAAATAAAAAGATAAACATTAAAAAGAAAACAAGTACATTTTATTGTATCTTATACCTCAATATTAAGAAAAATGATAAAATTAGATATTACCATCATTCTCAGTACATACAAACTGTAGAACCCTTAAACCATTAATTCTCAATGTTGCTCTAATCACACAAACCAGGAGGATATCCCACTCCTATCAGTTCACTATGGCATCACTTCTCAAGGTAGGGATAGCACATTAGGAATTTAGAAAAGTTCTCTAGGTGTCGGTTATGTTCCTCCCTATTAGCCCTCCTAAGATCATGTGTACTAAACTGTATAAAACTACTTGTATAACGTTACGCTGTTATTTTTTTATAGAAATACTGAGCGCCTAGTGTTTGAATATTCATACATTCACTGTCTTCATTATTTCATTTGTTCCAGACCATTTTGGGGCCCAACATAAGGTTTGCACTCACCACCCTGAGATCAAAACCTGAGCTGAGATCAAGAGTGGGACACTTAACTGTCATCTAGGCACTCCAGATCCAGACTATTTTGAAGGGCAGAAATCATTATACCTGCTTTGCCTACGAAGAAACTTGGTTTCAAAGCAATTATGTGACTTGCATAAGATCACAAAGGTGGTACATGCCAGAGCCAGCACACAAACCGAGTCTTAGAACTCCAAGGCTAGAGTTCTTCTTAGTACTTCAAAAATGAACATTATCTTACAGACAAAATTTTATGATTGCTAGGATTTGTTTCAAACCTTATTAAGGAAGGAAAAAAGAAATAAAATGGGCAAAATGTTGATTACTCTGAAGGGATATGAGTATTCGAAGTTACATTGCATTATTCTCTATTTTTATGTATATTAGAAAATTTTCATAATCAAAAGCTTTTTAAAAATAAAAAACTTCAATAAACAAAGCATTTAAATCCTTAAAATTTTACATAAATAATGTTTTAAAATCTTAATAGCTAAACTAGAGATCTACACTACTTCTTTCACAATGACTACAAATACATATGGCTTTAGGATAAAAAAAATTTAGAGTAAGGGGTGCCTGGGTGACTCGGTTGAGCATCCAACTTCGGCACAGGTGATGATCTCATCGTTCATCAGTTTGAGCCCCATTTGGGCTCTGTGCTGACAGCTTAGAGCCTGGAGCCTGCTTCAGATNAATCTCAGATGTAATGTGATGCAAAACCAACATGCTGTGTGTAATGTCAACAAAATGGAATATCACTTTAAAAAGGCACAAAGCTATTATGGCTCTCAGAGATCAAGAACTAAATGTAAAACCAGGTTTTGACCGTCCAAAGCTCAGTAATTATACTTTCAAAAAGAATTTTCAAAAAAAAAAAAAAAAAAAGAATTTTCTATGGGGCACCTGACTGGTTCAGTCAAAGGAGCATGGGACTCTTGATCTCGGAATCCTGAGTTCAAGTCCCATGTTGGGTGCAGATATTTCTTAGATAAATACTGTTTGTTTGTTTTTTAGAAGAATCTTATTTATCAGAAACCCAAATTTGGTGCATGGGAAATAAACTATGGCAACTAAAATCAGTCAAGATCAATTGGTAATACGCTGCTGGAAAATAACTTTCCTCCACAAAGGTGTCAATGACTCTATAAAGCAAACAAAGACTATCAAAAAAAAAAAAAGTCTAAATCCAGTCTCAAAACATGCAGTCCAACATGGAAAAAAAAAAAATCACAAAAGTTTAAGCCAGCTGAGAGAAGAACAAGTTACCTGGAGCAATTTCTCAGCTATCAGTCACAGAATCACAGAAATACAGTTTGTGCCACTAGCTTTTTATGGAGGAAATTAAGAACACAGGCTGTTAAACTAACTTGTACAAAGTCAAAGAATTAATTACTAGCCTGACTCACATCTTGTGATTCCCCCCAATCAGTACTTTCTCCAGCACCAGGCTATTTCTAACTTAGAGAAATCAATATTTTTTTTCCCCTTAGCTATGACAGCTTACTTCTCCTTATTTCTTTTTTTATCACAAGAAAATGTCTTAGTAGGCATTAATGAAAAACAAAATTTACACAATAAAAAATCTAGTATATTTCAGAATACATTCTAAGTTACAGACTAAACAAAAAGTTCTAGTTCCAGGAAAGATGGAACAAACATACTCCATGGAGACTGTCTCTCCTTCTGACCCCATAACTAAAAATCCTGTATAAAATGCATGCCACAGCTACCCAAGGACGCGAAAAAGTAAATGACAGCAAGCAGATTCGAGAAAGAGGAGAAACTGAAGTTCCATCAAAATGGCAAAAGGATATCATTTTTCCTTCAGTACTGCCCAGTCTGGACCCAACAACAGCCCAAAACCCAAAAGTGCAATGAGTACAGACCAAGAGTTCTAAGAAAACCCTCTCTCTCTGGCCCAGGAAGTAGGAAAAGAAGGACAATGGGAGAAATTCTCTTTTGGCTTTTTATTTTTTCCTTCCCTCCACCACTGCCTCTAGGCAACACTGCAACGGTGGTGCCTGTGGAATGGCAGGAATGGTCTGGCAGCCTCAAAAACTAGGGAAGGGAATTCTCTCTAACCAGAGGAGCCATGATCCTAAGAGCATGCAGTAAGTCACTCTCTATTCTCCTACTGCATGATAAAAGAGTGAATTCGCCAAGAAAATACAACAATCCTAATTGTAAATGTATGTAACAATATAGTTTAAAAAATACATGAGGCAAAAATTGATAGTTATCAAAGGAAAAACAAACAAACCCCTCAAATGTAGAGACTTAAACATGCTACGTATAAGTAAATGATAAAACTACAGAATATCGGCACAGATATAAAAGACCTAAACGCCGTTTTCAATTGACTGGATCTAACCAATATTAATGGAACACCTCAACCAGCAACAGAATATACATTCTTCTCAACTGAATATGGAACATTCACAAAATAGTCCATGTCCTGGTCAGTTTTTTAAAAAGTTAATAAATTAAATGAATGGAAATCATATAAAATAAAGTACAGTCTCTGACCATAAAAGAATTAAAACCAGAAATCAATAACAGAAAGCTAACTGGAAAACTCTTGATGGACCTGGAAATTAAACAATACATTTCCAAATAATCCATGGGTGAAGAGGAAATATCAGGGGAAATTAGTAAATATACATAACTAAACAAAAACATAAACCCATTTATTAAAATCTGTGGTACAACTAAAGTAGTGCTTAATGGGAAACATACACCATTAAATGTTTGTATAAGAACAGAAAAACATCTCAATCTAAACTTCTATTTAAGAAACTAGAAAAAGAGAAAAATTAATCCAAGAGAAGTAGAAAAAAGCAAATAAACAAATCAACGAAATTAAAAAACAGAAAAAAACCAAATAGGTCAAGTCAGTGAAATCAAATGCCAGTTCTTTGAGAAGACCAATAAAATTGATAAACCTCTGGCTAGATGATCAAAGAGAAATCACATAAATTCCTACTATCAGTAATGAAAGGGAATATTACCACAAACACTGAAAGGATAATTTGGTGATACTATGAACAATTCAATGACCATCACACTGGACATCCATATGCAGAAAAACTGAACCTCGACCTAAATCTCACACCTTATACAAACAGTAACTAAAAATGAAGCACAGATCTAGACGTAAAACACACAACTATCAAACCATTAGAAGATGATGGAGAAAACCTTCATGATGTGGCATTAGACAAAGACTTCTTGGACGTTACATCAAAGGCACACCCATAAGAGAAAAATGATAAAACTGTATTTCATAAAAATTACAAACTTTTGCACTATGATAAACATTGTTAAGAAAATGAAAAGATAAGTTACAGTGTGAGAGATTTCCAAATCACATATCCAACAAGGACTTGGAACCAGACTATAAAAAGCAACTCTGAAAACACAGCAGCTAAACCCAGTTTTTAAAATTGAACATTACATGGGACACCTGGGTCGCTCATTCGGTCAAGTGTCCGACTTCAGCTCAGGTCATGATCTCAAGGTTCATGGGTTCGAGCCCCGCGTTGGGCTCTGTGCTGACAGCTAGCTCAGAGCCTGGAGCCTGTTTCAGATTCTGTGTCTCCCTCTCTCTCTGACCCTTCCCTGCTCACACTGTCTCTCTCTCTCTCTCTCAGAATAAAACATTAAAAACAAAAATTTAAAATTGAACATTACATTTGAGAATCTTGAATTCAGAAAACAGCACAACGTCTTTAATCAAAAAATAATGGGACACCTGGATGGCTCAGTCGGTTAAACATCTGACTTCAGCTCAGGTCAAGATCTCGTGGTCCGTGAGTTTAAGCTCCGCATGGGACTCTGTGCTGACAGCTCAGAGCCTGGAGCCTGCTTCAGATTCTGTGTGTGTGTCTCTCTCTGACCCTCCCCTGTCTCTCTCAAAAATGAACATTTAAAAAAATGAAAAAAAGAAGTTTAACAGCTCAGGGCCAATTAAACTACAGAGTAAACAGTATTAAATTATATTAACATAAACATCATTTATATCCATTTCAAAGGGGAAAAGAAGAATAAAAACTATGGAATTAGAAGTTAGCATCATGCATATCTTTTTTTCCCTCCTTTTTCAATTCAATTAGTCACACTATCCCATAGATGACCTAAGTAACAGGGAAACATGTTATACCAAAAAGTGCCAACCACTCATTCAACAAATATTTGCTGAGCCTTCTCTATGTCAGGCATTGCAAAAGGTGCTAGCAACTGCCAAGGTGGTAATCTCTATCCTCAAGAACTCAAAAGTCTAGTGAGGAAAACAGATTTTTGTAATTCCAGCCATATAAAATAACAGCAAAAACTACTGACGAATGACAGAACAGAAAATTGTATTTATGGTAAGCTAAACTGTGTCATAGCCAAACTAATTCAATATGCTTAGAAATTTTTTCTTTTCCAAAATTAACTGCTTTCTGGATCAGCTCAACAACTCCTAAATCCCAGGTAAAAAGAGATATGTAACACAGTAGCAATCCACAATCTCTTTTCCAAAGCCATTAAGGGCAAAACTTAGAATTTTCTGAATTTTAGAAAAGTAATACAGTGCATATATTTTATGTTATAACTTGCCTACCATGCCTAAAGCAACAGTTCCAATATTTCTGAAATAACATATGAATAGTCACACCAAATGAGAAAAATAAAATTCTACAGCCTCATATCTGGTCGAATCAGATTTTAACACCAAAAGAATTGTGAAAAACTCCTGGGTCATTTTGTTTGTTTTTAATTTCAGAAACTGAGATAAAGGATTGTGCAGGCTTACCCTTATCCAATGACCCTAATCATTGTTTAAAATGAGGACCCTGGAGTAAAATTACCTGAATTTGAATCTCAGCTCTACCATTTTTCAACTTAAGCTGATATTTTATCATTTATCAGTCCTTAAGCAAATAACTTAACATCCCAGAGCTTCAATTTCCTCACCTGTAAAATAGGAAAAGTATCTACCTCAAAGGACTGCTACAAAAATTAAAAGAGAATACATGTAAACTTCTTAGCGCAGTGCCACACACATGGTATACAGTAAATAAATGCTGGCCATAATGGTCGCCTATATAAACTATCCATGAATAAATTAATTTTGAACACACATTAACTGCAGAAAAATGCAGTACTAATATTTATAAAGGTTTAAAATGTGTAAAAGAACCTATTCTTTAGAGATACAGAAATCCAGTAAGAGAACAAGAACATGTATAATGTGAACATGTGAAACATGCATAAATATCCACACCGTGGCACATCTGGGAGGGAGGAGAATATGACAAGGAAGAAAGTAACACAGAGGAGGCTTCAGCTATACTGGTGATTATTTATTTCTGAGACTAGGTATTAGGTAATTGAATATTTATTATTATTCATATATTTTATGTCTGAAATGTTTCATATTAAAAATTCAATTCAAATATATCTAATCTATGTAGCGAATGCTGTAAAAATACATAACCTGGAAAACAAAACCTACTTGCTCGTATTATAATACTGACGATTTCCTTATTTAAGAGTTTTTACTTGTCTTTCAAAATACTCAAAACCACAAGATTCCTTAAAATACAGTAACTTAAACATCTGTTATTAGTAGCAACAACAAACTATCCTTTTTAAAAAATAAAGTATAGGGGCGCCTGGGTGGCTTAGTCGGTTAAGCGTCCGACTTTCGCTTAGGTCATGATCTCGCGGTTCGTGGGTTCAAGCCCCGCGTTGGGCTCTGTGCTGACTGCCAGCTCAGAGCCTGGAGCCTGTTTCAGAGTCTGTGACTCCTTCTCTCTCTGACCCTCTCCTGCTCACGCTGTCTCTCTCTCTCTCTCTCTCTCTCCTAGAAATAAATAAAAACATTAAAAGATTTTAAAAAAATAAAGTATAAATATGATTATAGTGATGACTCAGCTAAACATAGCTGAGAATCTAAAACACATTTTTATAACCTCATGCAGCAATATAGAGAACATCACATCAACATACTAAAACATCTACTTTACTCTATTTGCACGTTCTAATTTACAAATTAGAAAACTAAAAGGGAAACAGAGTAGGGTGGAGACCAGGAGACAGAAGCTGTTTTAGGGAAGAACATGGACAGTCAACAAAATGTCATCTGTAAGTAAGGGAAAGAACAGCAGCAGCAAAGCAAAAAAATAAAACCTATGTAGAGCAGAAACAAGTATCCAAACAGCATAGTAGCAAGATTAATAAATTCTACAGATTTGCTATACAACGTGCGCCTACAGTTAACAATACTGTACTGTGCAACTGAAAATTTCTCAAGAAGAGAGGTCTGTTTATATTCTTACCACAATTTTTAAAAGTTTGTGCTTTTTAAAAGTTTTTTTTTAAAGCTTACTTGTTTTGAGAGAGACAGTGACAGCAAGTGGGGGAAGGGCAGAGAGGGAGACTCCCAAGCAGGTTCCAGCACTGTCAGTGCAGACCCAGTCACAGGGCTCAAACTCATGAACCTTGAGATCAGGACCTGAGCTGAAGTCAGACACGTAACCAACTGAGCCACCCAGGCACCCCTACATCATAGATTCTTATCCTGTAAAAGTTTTTAAGTGATTAATCAAAAAGAAACAGATCAAATCACTGGTAAATCTCTGCCTTTGAGTTCCACAGTAATTACCTTAATCTTATAATCTTTTTACAAACCCAAAATTAAAATACTTACCTTAGTTTATTGTTTAAATGTATGTTTATTTTTGAGAGAGAGAGAGAGAGAGAGAGAGAGATGAGCAGAGTGTGAGTAGGGGAGGGGCAGAGACAGAGGGAGACCAGAATCCAAACCAGGCTCCAGGATCGGAGCTGTCAGCACAGAGCCCCATGCAAGGCTTAAACTCACAAACCATGAGATCATGACCTGAGCTGAAGTCAGATGCTTAACTGACTGAGCCAGCCAGGCACCCCTAAAATACTTATCTTCAACACACACACACACACACACACACACACACACACACAGAGCACAGTAATCTGAGCCTATTTTAGTGTACTAACAAAAAACAACCAACTCTCCCTAAAGTCTTAAAAGTATTAAATTACAAACAGTACCATAATTAGTTTTTATAAGACCTTGATTTATCAAGAAATGGCTCAATAACATAACATTTAGCATTTAATGCAGAAGTGGAAAACCTGAACATAAAATTGTATCCTAACATCAAATTATATACATTAAACGTATATCAGTACATTTATATACATTATATATAATTCATAATCCATAATACATTTATAATCCCATTATAGACAATAAACATTGTGTATACCTCAATAAAGTAAATGTTCTTCTTTTTCTTTGAGTGGTTTTAGGAAATATAAATTTTTTTTAAGTTTATTTATTTTTGAGAGAGAGCATGAACAGGGAAGGAACAGAGAGAGGGAGGGAGGGAGACACTGAGGAAGAGAGAGGGAGGGAGACACTGAGGAAGAGAGAGGGAGGGAGGGAGAGACTGAGGAAGAGAGAGGGAGGGAGGGGGGAAGAGAGAGAGAAGGGGGAGGGGGAGGGAGGGAAGGAGGGAGAGAGAGAGACAGAGAGAGAGAGGGAATCCCAAGTGGACTCCCCACTGGCAGTGCTCAACTCAGGACTCAAACCCACCAAACCAAGAGATCATGACCTGAGCCAAAACCAAGAGTCAGATGCTCAACTGACTGAGCCACCCAGGCACCCAATAAAGTTGTGTTTTAAGACTAAGATGACAACTGCATGAATAAAATATTAAAATTGCGCCTGTGGAATAACCAACTTCTAAAAATTATATAGTTCAAATACTGTCTGCTATTGCTAATTTAACTACTTGACCTATCAAGTCAAAGACTTGAGAAAGACTGAGAAAAATGTTAAAGCCTACCACTATAATTGTGTTTGTCCATTTCTCCTTTTTTATACTATTTACATTTAGTATTTCAGTGGTTTTATTCAATGCCTAAGTGTCCCTGTTTTATATTTACATGGCTTGTACATTTTATAAAAATAAGATGTCCTTTTTATCCTAAGTATTCTAAAATACTTATTAGGTGGTGCGCCTGGGTGGCTCAGTCAGTTAAGTGTCCGACTTCAGCTCAGGTCATGATGTCACCATTTGTAGGTTCCAGCTGAATGCTTGCTCAGAGCCTGGGGCTTGCTTCACATTCTGTGACTCCTTCTTTCTCTGCCCCTCCCCCACTCATGCTCTGTCCCAAAAATAAATATAAAAAAAAATTTTAATACTTAGTAGGACAAGGATGGAAAAGGGACACAGAAAAATTAAAATTCTGACTTGTTAAGATAAACAGATTATAGATAAACGTGTCTCATTAATGGTTTTTTTGATAATGCTGAAAAATAACAAAAAAGAAGTGTGAAATTCATTTTTGAAAAGTTTCTATCCAAAATGTAAACAAAATGAAGTTTTGGAGCTTAAACTAATTACTTTATATACCCAAAGAGTAACCAAAATTATGAATACTTACTATAGGAAAGAAATAGAAAAAATAAAACAATGACTATATATGTTCCAATTCTCCTAAAATTCAACCCAAAATGGAGAAAATGGTTATTTTCCAAAATCTCCACAAACCTCTTTAGTTGATAAAGATTTTCCTCCTACTACAATACCAACTCCAGGCCATGATTACCTTTTTTTCTTTGAAATGCCTGTTTTTCCCAGTCAAATATAAGCTCCTAAAGGCCAGATCGTCTTGGTTTTATTTATCCTTGTATTCCCATTACCTAAGATTAGTAATTTGATAAATACTGCAATTAACTAAATTCTAAATGCAAGAAGCATCTTAGATTTAAAAAGAAAACGCACCTGTCCTTTCCAAAGCACACAAAATAAAGAACGTGCACCAGCTACTTCACAACAGCCATGGGACAGGCATCAGGACTCAACCCAGTCCTCTATTCTATCCAGTTCAGTTAAGTCTCTTCCTATTTCTGAACTCCCACTATTTGGCTGTGAACTCTGAGTCACTAACAGCCAACAGTTAAGAATGTATAACCAAAAAGCTGAGGCAACTGCTGTCACATTATCCTTCTTTCCCTAAGCCTAAAGCTATGTGAGCTTTAACCTAAAAAGACATTCTAAATTAAAAGGAATTTTTCAATATTAAAATTACCTCCTTTTCAATCCAACACAAAAACTGTACTTGAATTCTTGCTAAACAATGAGAAAAAATCCAAAAAATTAGATTTCAATTAACTTTACCAGTGATTACTCTGTAACACCCAAGCTCTGAGTTGTTAAGTATGGCTAAAAACACTCAAGGGACCTAAGTTAACACTCGGCAAAACCCTCCGAAAGAAGTTACTGTGCTTTCTCTTCTGCATTCTCCATATGGCCTACATTTTTATATTACGCTCCACACAAAAGCCCTACTTCAGATTTTTAATGCATATAAATATCTGACTTGCTTTAATCCATTTACAACTTGCAAAACACTATGACCAAAGTAGTAAGAAAGCTTACACCAAATATAAAAACAGTATTAAGCTTTGATCACACTGTTACTTTCCAATATTTCTTACAGATACCAGCTGTCACTCATCTGACTTAACTGGGTTCTTTTCACCCTCTTTGGGTTTTTATGTTTTTCTTTCCTTTGAGTATTGGGCAGCAGGGAGGGGGAGGCAGTGCAAATCTATTTCCACTGTATGAAGAAATGTACTCATAGAAGGGAAATGTTCTACAGAGTGAAGAAAAGGGAAGAGAAGTGTTAATACATCACTGCTTGAATAAGAGAGATTAAATCTGGGGGTATTTTGGTCACTGCAGAGGTTAACACCATTGTGGGACAGGGATAGTTCTTTCATCATGTTTCACCATGACCTAGAATGATGAGCATTCAAGATCATTCAATTTTGTATGCTTTGGCTTCAGGCTCATAATGCAACTTTGTGATTCTTAATCCTCTTTTCAAGTATCTTGTCTCCCAAATTCCTTCAAGGGTGCCCTGGAAAGTAGACACATAATTCAGAAGAAAGCACAGCCCTTTGTAAATTATAACATTGTTATTCTAACTCACATATCCATGAGTTTGATTAGGCTAAATCATCTCTAGATGAAATACTAAAATGGACTTTCTCGATCTTCAAGGCTAAGCGAATGCTGTGAAATGTAGACCACATCAAGATACCACCACACCCAGTCTAGGCAGCCAGCTGGCAGTCCTCTAAGTCTTAAGTTCAATTCTCCTTAAAATGCCACAAAAATTACAGCCATCTCCTTTAATTATCCGTAACCAAAATTCACGGAAACTGAGAATTTAAAAACAGATATATATAAATACAAATATGCTTACTGAACAACTCAACTCCATTAAGATGCATGAAAATAAAAGCCAAATAAATATAAACATCATCAATATCTAATTTGTCACTAATAAAAAGCAAATTTTCACTCTCTCAAACTACTATTATTAGTAAAAATGTCCTAAGGAGCCCACACTTATCAAGAATTGTCAGAAAATTCTCAAAACAAAAATCTTGGCTTTTTAAGAGATATGCTCCAGGGTGCCTGGGTGGCTCAGTCACAGTTAAGTGTCTGACTATGGCTCAGGTCATGATGTTCGTGGGTTCGAGCCCCATGTCAGGCTCCACGGTGACAGTGCTGAGCCTACTTGGGATTGTCTCTCTCTGCCCCTTCCCTTGCTCAGGTGCATGCATTCTCTCTCAAAATAAATAAACTTTAAAAAATAAATTAAAAATATGCCTCAAAGGATATATGTTAAGGAAGACTAATTATCTATGCCATGTAGAAATATAGATGCCTTTTTAACTTCTGTACATTTTCTACTATATTTTAAATAATGAGCATATATTACTGAAGCAATAAATTGTGCTTTGAAAATTCAAAGTAATAAACATCATATTGGACTAGTATAGCAAAACTGTAAACTTTCAAAATAGCAAGATAAAATTCATCTTGAAAAGACAGAGTCACATTTATCTAAAGGCATTTTCTGCAGGATGACATCAGAAAGTGTACTAGAAAATTACCAGAACGTGATTTCACGCTAAGATAACAAAGCTTCCCTAGCATATTCTTCATAAATCCAAGTTCTGTTCATTCTGGATACCAAGAAAGGGGGGAATGGGGATTTGGTCCACAGGAAATTAAAGGTCCATTTTTAATCCATGTTACTGACATTAATTAGAAATAAAGAGGGAAAAGTCTCACTGACAATAGTATCAAAAAGTATAAAATATCTAGGAGTAAATTTAGCAAGAAAGGAATAAGAATCACATGAAGAAGACTATGAAATCTACAAAACCTTTATTGAAGAAACTAAAACTGAAACAGGATTTAAACAAATGGAAATTCATAAGGAAAAGTTATAATTAAAAATGTCAGGCCTCTCAAACTAAACACATGGATAATGCAATTCCAAAGAGTGGACTTTTTTTTTGAGGTTTTCTGAACCCAAAAAATTATTTTCAATCAGTAGATATAGGAATAAATGTTCAAAAATAATCAAGAAAATTCAAAAGTACAGTGGTAGCTTTTCTTTTAAAAAAAGTGTTTATTTATTTATTTGGAGGAAGAATGAGTGAGCAGGGGCATGCAAGTGGAGGAGGGGCAGAGAGGGAGAATTCCAAGTACTGTCAGCAGAGAGCCTGACATAAGGTTTGAACTCCCCAACTATGAGAACATGACCTGAGTGGAAACCAAGAGTCAGATGCTTAAACGACTGAGTCACCCAGGAGCCCCAGAGAGGAGCTTTTTTTTTTTTTTTTTTTTTTAACATTTATTTATTTTTGAGAGACAGAGCACGAGCAGGGGAGGGTCAGAGAGAGAGGAAGAGACAATCCGAAGCAGGCTCCAGGCTCCCAGCTGTCAGCATAGAGCCTGATGCGGGGCTTGAACTCACCAACTGTGAGATCATGACCTGAGCTGAAGTCAGATACCCAATGGACTGAGTCACCGAGGTGCCCCAGAGGAGCTTTTCTTAACAGAGTGTAACTTTTTACAAAGATACTATAATCAAAAAAAAACTAAAATAAAAAAGTAAAGAGAAAAAAAGAACCAGAAATACAGCAAACATATATGGAAACTTAGAAGACCGCATTTAATTCATTGAAGAAAGGATGGTTATTTAGTCTTCATGTAGTTAGCTCTCCACACAAAAGAAAACCATATAAAACTCCTTGCTTCATATAAAAGTTAATTCCAGATGAATAAATACATGTGTCATAAAACAAAAAATTAATATACCATAAGGTGTTCCTATAACATGAGGAAAAACAAAAGTGAACCAAGAATATCCACAGAAAATTAAACAAAAAATGAACCAAGGACATGAAAATTCTCAATGAAGGAAATCCAAATAATTAAAAAAAATATATATGAGAAGAGGCTAGCTCTAATTATAGCCAGGAAAATTAAAACTAAGACAAACTGAGAGAGTAGTCATCATCTGGCAAACCAGTAAAAATTATTTACATCGAATGATGTGATGATATAGAAAACTCACTGTTTGTAGAGGTGAAACTTATAACAACCTACTTAGAGAATAATCTGGCAATAAAAACATTTAAAGTATATGTCCTTTAACCCAGAAATCCCACCTTGGAGACTCTAGACTATAGAAATAAAAGTGGCAGTAAGTAAGGTAACAGGTACAAGGATTTTACTGTACCACTGCTTGTATTAACAAAATCTAGACACAACCTAAACATCCATAAGAAAATAACCGATTAAATTATGTATGGTACACATCCATATTATAAGACATAATAGGGACATTTAAAAAAACAAGATCAAATTATATGTACTGACCAGGATGTGTTAAGAAAAGCTTGTTACAGAGTAATATAAAATATGATCTCCCTTTTGTAAAAACATGTAAAGAATCCATACATAAGTGCATATTTATGTTAGTATACACAGCACTTGACCAAGCATGGAGGGAAATAATGAAATATACCCATAACCTGGTGAAGTATACCCATAACATGGCTGGGGACTAACAGTGAGGAGAAGGAATGAAATGATAAATTTAAATATGTTTTTAGTTTTTTTCATTTATTATAATGGACACTTATTATTTTATAAATTACAAATATAAAAAGAAAACCTTAGCATTATGAAAGTGCATTATTCAAACAAGAGGGGAAAGACAGTAACAAATCACTGAACTGCATCAACACATTTCCATGGGGGTGGGGGTAGAGCCTGAAATTCTCAACTTACTATTAGTTTCTTTAGTATAATGAGTTATCATATTAGGAATTCAAAAGAAAGAAGATGGCAGGAAGTGTAGATTTCTTCACTGCCACTAGAAACTTTTGCAAAAGAAAGTTCCTGGAAGGCTCAGTCTATTAAGCTTCTGACTCTCAATTTTAACTCAGGTCAAGACCTAAGGTCATGGGGTGCCTGGGCAGCTCAGTCGGTTATGCCTCTGACTTCGGCTCAGTTCATGATCTCACAGTTGGTGGGTTCAAGCCCAGTGTCAGGCTCTGTGCTAACAGTTCGGATCCTGATGCCTGCTTCGGATTCTCTGTCTCCCTCTCTCTCTTTCTCAAAAATAAATACGTTAAAAAAATTTAAAACGAAAAACAAAACACAAGATCTCAGGTCATGAGATCAAGCCCCACGGTGGCTGAGCTTGGAGACTGTTAACTTTCTTTCTCTGACCCTCCCTCACTTGCACCGTGCTCTCTCAAAAGAGAATCTCACTCAGCCATGAAGAGAAGAGTAATGTCAACTTCAGAATTAAACATATAAATAATATTTTCAAAGATATGTATATACATTTTTTTTTTTGAGAGAGAGCGCGCGCGCGTGTGTGCACACGAGCAGGGGAGGGGCAGAGGAGAAGAGAGAGAGAATCTTAATTAAGCAGGCTCCATGCTCTGTGCAGAGCTGGGCTTGGGGCTCAATCCCACAACCCTGGGATCATGAACTGAATGGAAATCAACAGTCCTACGCTCAACTACTGAGCCACCCAGGCACCCCTATGTTTTCTAAGCCTGAAAGTAAACTTCATTAACATCAATTCTATAAGTCACAAATAAATGACCTGCAGTAGCTTCTCATAACTCAGGGCTCTAACTGCTTTTGGCTCTGGCATTAACCAATTACCATGTATTTGAGTACCTGAACAAGTTTTCCATATTATTTTTTCATCCATTATTATCTATTCCAGAGTAGCTACTAAGTGGCAGACACTGTGCTATGTACTATGGATGTCATAAATCAGATAGTTCTTGTCCTCTGAAAGCTCAAGAAAAGGTAGACAATTCAATTACTTTAAAGAAAGCACTACACCCCTCTGCCAGGGACTGGAGTGGAAAGAACAGGTTTACTAGGTGAAAGGGCGAAAAGAAAAGCATTCCAGGTATAGATAGGCATAAGAGGTACAAAGAGAATTAAAGAATATGAAGTATTCAAGAAACAGTAAAAAGTTCAGTGTGTGTAGAGGTGCCTGGCTAGCTCAGTCCATAGAGCATGCAACTTCGGATCTTGGGGTCAATGAGTTCAAGCCCCACATTGCATGCAGAGCTTACTTTTAAAAAATTTAAAAATACCTAAATAAGTAAAGTTCAATGTGTGTAAATAAAAATAACACAACCAAATGCTAGTAAATGCTTCCTCATTCTACTTTCTTAAATAATCAACACAATTTATTAGGCTTTCATCATGGAATGTTTCTAAAGAAAATATAAAGCCCAACTTTCACTAGTAGAGACAAACACACATTTACAAAAGATCACATATATTGAGTACTATCAGAAAAAGAAGCTCTTCTCACAACAGCTTGCCATCAATAAATCATACTGAAAATCTCATACCTACAAAGATACAGGTTGCCTAAGTATTTTCAATTAATTTCCCCATTCATCTCAAACCAATATTTTCACCATATTTTAAAAGTATGATGTCTTCAAAAATTTCAAAAAGTGGGAAGAGAACCAAATCTTTTGTGCAGACTTTAAAAAGGAATAAAAAAAAATTAACTTCCCTTCCCTTTCTTCAGCTTAAAACGGAATAATTTCCCAATAGTGAAGATTAAAAAAGAGCTTCACTAAACTGAGCTGTAAAAACACTAGTGGAACTCCTTTCACTTTGAGTTGTACAAATACATGATCATTTACTAAAGTTAGATCTTTTAACCCAATAGTGTACATCATCTATTCTAGATCAGCCTTATTTTTATCCCAAAGGTTTGTAAGAGGAATACAAATATTGTACAGTTCCAAAGATCTACGTTCATGTCTTTCTCATATTTACTCTTCAACAAAACTCCAGAACATTAACTTCAAAACCAAACAAGCTGAAAAGCCTAGGATGCTCAGTAAAACACATTACAAACAGCTACAAGAAAGCTAGAGTGAGCAAAGCACCTGCCTATCAGGTTACACCGTGACTGTTGCAGTCTAACAACAGAGAAAGGGTGTAAAAACTACTTGCCTTTAAGATGTCTTTAATTATTTATAAAGTACAAAGGTCACATGTTTTCTTCCTCTTTTAAAATACTACATTTTTTTCCTTTGGAAGCCTATTTTTCACTGACAACATTTATAACATTAATTTTCTCCAACTGTCTGAGTAAACAAAAAATGCAAAACTTCCAAGTCCCTAATGAAAAAGCACTTCTCATTTCCATCATGTTATCTTAAACCTTGCCCTTTTATACAAAACTGTTAGTTAATGCTGACTCAACAAGTTTGGCAAGAGTGAGGGTTTTGTTGTTGTTGTTGTTGTACTTCTGGACCCTACAAACGTTGACAAAAGATTGTTTTTCTAGAAACCAAAACTCAGGCCAAATTAGCTGCTTTGTGTTACTCCTTCAATGAAGAAGAAAAAAAAACCTTTTATGTATTTTCAAGGTAGAAATGAGTGCCTTCACGGATATAAAATTTTTCTACACAAAAAGACAAATGGAAAAATTCTAATGCTTTTTGACAAAGATACAATTTTCAAAACCTATAAGCCAAGGTTTATTAAGAGCTTAGGCATATCTATATGTTCTCTTAATTTTAAAATTAGTTGTGGGGCACCTGGGTGGCTCAGTCGGTTAAGCATCCAACTTTAGCTCAGGTCATGATCTCACGGTCTGTAGGTTCAGGCCCTGTCAGGCTCTGTCCTGACAGCTCAGAGCCTGGAGTCTGCTTCAGATTCTGTGTATCTCTCTCTCTCTCTCTCTCTCTCTCTCTGCCCCTCCTCTGCTCACACTGTCTCTGTCTCAAAAATAAACACTGAAAACAATAATAATAAAAAATAATAAAATAAAATTAGTTGTTACTTTCAGGGCACCTGGGTGGCTCAGTTGGTTAAGCATCTGACTTCAGCTCAGGTCATGATCTCAGGTTTGTGAGTTCCAGCCCTGCATCCGGCTCTGTGCTGACAGCTCAGAGTCTGGAGCCTGCTTTGGATTCTGTGTCTCAGTCTCTCTCTGCCCCTCCCCCACTTGTGCTCTGTCTCTGTCTCTCAAAAATAAATATTGTAAAAAAATTTTTTTTATTAGTTGTTACTTTAAATCTTATCCTCCATGAAAGAAATTGGATAAAAGTAACAAAGGGATGAAAGTCTGCCAAAATCAAGAACTGGAAACAATTCATACAGCTGAAAATGACTGAATTTTAAGCAACAAAAATAGCTGAACAAGCATTTGCAGTTTAGAGAAAAGTAAATAGTTTAGATTCTCTGAAACTAAATCTAAGTAAGAGTTTTAAAGTTTTGCTATCAATTAAGTCCCACTTTATACACAAAATTTTTAAATCCTCATCAAATGCAAATAAAGGGATTAAGCATTTCGAGAATCTGTTTCGGTATGTAGTTTTCTAATTCAATTTTTTAATTAAAAATAATCTTTTGGGGGCGCCTGGGTGGCTTAGTCGGTTAAGCGTCCGACTTTCGCTTAGGTCATGATNATAATCTTTTGGAAAATACTCATTCAGCTCTTTCAACATGTATAGTTTTTATAAATCACAAAAAAACTTGCACTTTTGTTTTTGTACATCATTGATTTCAAGACTACTTTTTCAATAAGGAGGAGGATGAAACATCACCAAAGTATTGCTGACAATTTTTGTACATTATAGTTTCACTCTAAAATTTACTCTCAAGGGGTGTCTGGTTGGCTCAATCAATAGAGCATTCAACTCCTGATCTCAGGGTCATGAGTTCATTTGAGGCCCAAGGTGGGGGTAGAGTGTACTAAAAAAGATAAATAAAATTTACTCTCAATTCTAGAACTGGTAGGAGAGAAATAGATCAAGGAACAAGCCAACTGATCCCAAAAGAAAATGAATTGAAGTTCCCTAAGCAATGTTAATTTCAAGTATAATCCCACAATGTTAGACAAAGTAGACATTCAAGTATGTGATCAACAGTACACTACAGAACACTTTGCTTATAATTTGTAAGGCAAAAAGACACTCTCCAATTGACTGCAAACCACCTAAGAATGAATGATGTTTAACTACCAATACATTATACCACGAAATGACTGGAGTTAAATAACACTATTTGATAGCTCTTCTAATAACTTTGTTTTAAAAAGGTAACTCAGAAATAGTATTTCACTAATTACAAAGGAGTACTTAGTAAACGATTAAGCATTCCCTCGATGTTCAAGGGGTTGACAGTTCCTTTAAACCAAAGAGAAACTCCCTATCTTGACAGTAAATACACAAATACTAACATTTTTCAAAACTCTCCTTAAAACAAATAACAAGAACACTATTTACAATGAAAACACTCAATCTTCTATGGAGACATCACATGACCAGTACAAGAATTTATCTACCTGATAAGAATAATACACTTAGACATGGATTGTAAGTATTAAAAGATCCGATCCAATTTAAAGTTATAATTTTACTTCACTTTTCTCTTCATCCCTCTGCATTGTGTCCATCAAGATACAAATTTAAATTTCAGCAGTCACTAGCCCGTAATCTCAAATTAGTTCTCTTTTACAGATTTAAAAACTCAGGTTGAGATGAAATAGAAGCGATTCAATCACACTTACCTAACTTGAAATGTAGGAAACTTGAAATGTAGGAAATAATCAGTGAATTACTGTGAAATGTTTTATTCAAACATGCTATTTTACAAACATACTTTAAGTACAGCATGAAAGCAATTAGATTATGGGGGCGCCTGGGTGGCTCAGTCGGTTGAGCGTCTGACTTCGGCTCAGGTCATGATCTCATGATTCGTGGGTTCGAGCCCCGCAACGAGCTCTGTGCTGACAGCTAGCTGAGAGCCTGGAGCCTGTTTCGGATTGTGTCTCCCTCTCTCTCTGACCCTCCCCTGTTCACGCTGACTCTCTCTCTCAGAAATTTTAAAAAAAAAAAATTTAATTTTTTTGAAAAAAGAAAAAAAAAGTAATAACATTATGGATAACTGGAAAGTCTGCATTTTTAAACCAAAACTTAAGGTGTATAGTCTGACAAGAATTATGGGGAAGAGTGGAAATGAATATTTAAAATTAAATTATTCCTAGAAAATTCTAACACATGAAGTCAATTTAAGTATTTTTTTAGAATCAGTCAACAAGATCATTACCGTACAAAACACCTGCAAGTTAAGATCACTAAGAAATCTTCACTCGCTCCTCTCTTCTGTTAACTAATCCTTACAGTAGCCAAAAAAAGTTACTTCCCTTTCTACCTACGTGAGATTAAGATCCTTCTCAGGCAATTTCCATGCCCAGGGTTATATATCACCAATACAAATACATAAATTGTCAATAAGCACCAAATAACTAAGTGTTCAGCACGCGAAGGGAGTTCACCAATGAGAAAACATGACAGCCTCCTCCCTACCCACGCCTCAAAAAAAGCCATTTAATCAGCCTCGCAAACATTTACTGCTGAAGTATACTCTGCGCGAGTAGTTCGACGGATCTCCTTCACCAAACCCTAACTGGGAAACATAACCAATCGTCCGGACTCTTTCAGACAGTCAAGAAGATCCGGATAATTATTAGAAACTGACGTCCTCAGGATCAGGAGTTTGAGAGAAGGGTAAGCAGTGTGCTCGCAGGTGAATTGGGGGGAGGGGGGAAACCCTGAAAATAGGAAACGAAGTTGGTCGGAAGGTTAGAGAGAGGTGAGGTCGATGTCCGGTTCAGAGAGGACGGCACTGCAGGGCAGACAGCGATTAACTGAGCATTTGGAANGGAGCCTGTTTCGGATTGTGTCTCCCTCTCTCTCTGACCCTCCCCTGTTCACGCTGACTCTCTCTCTCAGAAATTAAAAAAAAAAAAAAATTTAATTTTTTTGAAAAAAGAAAAAAAAAGTAATAACATTATGGATAACTGGAAAGTCTGCATTTTTAAACCAAAACTTAAGGTGTATAGTCTGACAAGAATTATGGGGAAGAGTGGAAATGAATATTTAAAATTAAATTATTCCTAGAAAATTCTAACACATGAAGTCAATTTAAGTATTTTTTTAGAATCAGTCAACAAGATCATTACCGTACAAAACACCTGCAAGTTAAGATCACTAAGAAATCTTCACTCGCTCCTCTCTTCTGTTAACTAATCCTTACAGTAGCCAAAAAAAGTTACTTCCCTTTCTACCTACGTGAGATTAAGATCCTTCTCAGGCAATTTCCATGCCCAGGGTTATATATCACCAATACAAATACATAAATTGTCAATAAGCACCAAATAACTAAGTGTTCAGCACGCGAAGGGAGTTCACCAATGAGAAAACATGACAGCCTCCTCCCTACCCACGCCTCAAAAAAAGCCATTTAATCAGCCTCGCAAACATTTACTGCTGAAGTATACTCTGCGCGAGTAGTTCGACGGATCTCCTTCACCAAACCCTAACTGGGAAACATAACCAATCGTCCGGACTCTTTCAGACAGTCAAGAAGATCCGGATAATTATTAGAAACTGACGTCCTCAGGATCAGGAGTTTGAGAGAAGGGTAAGCAGTGTGCTCGCAGGTGAATTGGGGGGAGGGGGGAAACCCTGAAAATAGGAAACGAAGTTGGTCGGAAGGTTAGAGAGAGGTGAGGTCGATGTCCGGTTCAGAGAGGACGGCACTGCAGGGCAGACAGCGATTAACTGAGCATTTGGAAGAGCTAAAGAGAGTTCTACGAAACACCTGACCCGAATACAAGACACAAGAACGCTGGTATATGGCTCGGAGAAGACACGCGGGGGTGGGGCCCGGCCCGCTAACCCTGCTCCCTGAATGAACCCTCAAAAGAGGATCGAAGCCTGAGAAAGTCAATGGGTCCAAAGGAGGCCCGCACCGGCCGGGCAACGCCACAGCACAGAACGCAGACGCGCGCGGAGCCTCCTGGTCCGAGGCCTCGGGTCGGCCCTCAAGAAGTCGGAGCAGCCCCTGGGGCTCCGGGCCCCTGCTGGGCCAGCCTCTGTCCTCTCTTCTCACCCCCAAAAGCCTAGAACCGGACTCATGGGATTGACAGGCAGCTTCCGGCCGAGCGCTCCCGGCAGGCGCGGGGCAAAAGGAGCAATATGTCCTTAGCGCCGCGAGTGACACTCACCGGCCCGAAACCTCGAATGAAACCAGCAGCTCCGGGGGCGGCGGCAGCAGTGGCAGCAGGAACCGAACATCCAAAATGGCGGCTCCCTCGGCCTCACCACCGCTACTGCAGGCGGAAGGATCCTTTTAGGAAGGAGGGAGTTTTTAACTAACTTCACACACTATCGCAAAAACTTTGGCCTCTGTCTCCCTCTCTTTGTCTATTCCGCGTTCCCTGAAAGTAACTTCTTGTGCTGCCCCTCTCCTGTTACCCAAAAACTCGAACCCCACCGAGGACTATTTGCCAAGGAGGAGGTGACTGCTCTTAGCAGAGCGACGCAAAGCGTAGCAAAGTACAGGGCGGTCACTGATGACGCGAGACGCTGCTGCCGAGTCACCGCTGCGAAGAGTCTGAGAGAGAAAGATCCGACCGACCTTGGAAGCCCACGAACATTGGTTCCGCTTGCGGGGGAGGAGGAAGCTGAGCTACCCGGAAGCTGCGGGGCCACTTGAAGAGGGTCGGGCTATCAAGGTGTAGGTGGAAGTGGGCGAGGCGAGGCGAGGCGAGGCAGGTAGGTGGGGACTGGGAACTAATACAGAAAATCTCGAACTGTTTCCCATCGTGTTTGAGACTTTAGGTTTGTGTAGGCTCACTTCAGGAACATGCTCCAAGTGGTCTTGGAGTCTACAGTTTTATGGTATCTTTGCAAGGTCTTTTTTAGAGGATGATACAGAAGAATGGTTTCCAAACGCACTACCACCACTCAACGTCCTGCGTTGGACGAGTCATGTAATCTCTCAGGGCCTCAGTTTCCTCGTGTGTAAAAACAAAGCGTTTGCACTAGTGAGCGATAAAACTCTTAATTAAAGAGTGGGCTGACTCTGTCTTCATTAACTAATGACCTGAGCCCAAGACAGTCTACCCAGACAGTTCGTGGCTTGATAAATAATTATGAACGCCTGACACAGATATTTTCCACGTGAAAGGTAAAGAGGGTCATTGATATTTTGGATCATTTCAAGGAAAGGTGACCTACCTAAACTAAAATCCTTCAGGTAGATTGGCGGCAGAGTAGTCCCAAAAGTGAATAAAGCACAGCACCTGGCTGGATGCCAAACAGAACTGAACTAACCACAAATCTTAAGTTTAGGACCTTTCAGAGTCACGAGGTTTCTCTTTTTTCCTCAGACAGCCGTTTTTATGCAGAGATTTCAAAACATTTTACAAAAATTGAACTCAGGAGCACAAGTTTGCTCGTGAGCTACTAGGGCTTAGCAAGTGACAAAGGCCAGTAGCATGATAATACTAAGTATCACTTACTATTAGTAATATTGATATCACATTGTTTATAAAAGCATCTTCCTGTGTGTAACCCAATGTGACCCTCCTACCAACCTCCTAAATCAGATTAGTCAAGCATAAGTAACTTAGTTTTACATGTAAGGAGACAGAGTCTCAGAGAAACTATTACCCTCCCTCTCCCCTCCCCCACTGATTCTGCTATATGGTGCCACTTCCTGAATTAGAGAAGAGTCCACACCCATCCACCCCCACTCCCCACGCTCAGGGTGGAATCAAGGCAAATGGTCTGGGGAGCAGAATGCTCATGGAATTCAGTTGCCTCATCCCTCTCCCCTCTCCCCAATGCACTACTGTACGGTGCATCCTTAGATCACACAGCCTGGAAGTAGTAGCATAAAACTAAAACATAGTGATGTCGCAACACATATTCCTATGAAGTAATGCTAGGCATGAACATATGCTAAAGAACAATTTGGGACTCCCATAAAAAAGTAAAGAGTTTGCAGGTTGCAAAGCGATTAAATTATTTTGTTTGCAACATCACAAAAATTTGTTTAGAGTTTAAGTGTTTACCACTGCAAACCACAAAAGAAAAATTAAACTATCTTAAGAAAGAGGAAGGAACTTTTTTAGTAACATGCCAAATGGCAGAGCATTAAATAGAATATGGCAGACATTAAAAGATGTAAACCCAGTCCATGTTTCTTTTTTACTTTTATTTATCTTTATAATTACCAAACTCCTCCAGTGAAACTAAAAAATAAAAGCAGTTGACTTTCATATATAGCATGGTTATCATTATCCTAAGATCTTTGGTTTCCGGGTTAGCATTTAAAGTTTGGGAAGGCTTACTCCCCATTTAATCAAGCATAATCTCTACTTTCATGTAGGTTACTGCACATCAGTAAAATGGAGTACTATGCTGCCAATAAAAATGAAGCTATAGCTCTTATCATGGTATGACAGATTTTTTAAAACATTATAAAATGGTGTTATAATAATATTGTAAAGAAGTGTATATACACATGGAAAAAAAGTTGAAAGATAAAACTAAAATGTGAAAATGATTATCTTTGGATGGTGGGATTGTACAGGATTTTTATGTTATGATGTTTTGTTTTTGCAACGAGCATACTGTACTTTTTGGGAAAAAAAGGACTTAAATTTTGAAAAAAAAAGTTCTTATAAAATAATGCAGTTTTACAGATCCAAATGTTAAAGGAGATCTTTGTTTTTATTTCTTTATTTCAAAGTTTATTTATATTTTTAATAATCTCTACATCCAATGTGGGGCTCAAACTCATGACCCTGAGATCAAGAGTCAAGTTCTCTCCTTCTGACTGAAGCAGCCAAGCACCCCAGGATTTTTGTTTTTAAAATAGCAACATCCCAGAAGGATTAACTAAACTTTTAGGAAGAGAGAATGGCTGGGAGAAAAAAATCATTATTTTTATAGTTTGTTAATTATTGAAAAACTCATATGCTTCAATTTAACAAATAACAACAACAACAACAAGAAACAAAACTAAACTAAAGATGCATCAGCCAGGAGCCAGACATTCAGATGCCAGTCCTGCCTAAGCAGGGTATTTAATATCTCTGGACTTGTTACTTCAGTGGCCCTGAAGTATTTATTTGTGAGTAAATACTTTATAAAATTATTACACATTTTTAATATATAAATATTATGAATGCTTTCTTTATGACTAGCCTTGTTCCAAAATGGATTCAAAATGGCTTGTTATCCAGAGGGATCAAATGTGTAAAAAGCACTTTGAAAAGTATCAAGGATTGTGAGAACATAAGTATAAAACAGCTTTTATGCCACCATACAATGCATCTAAACCATTTCTTGATTGTCCACTACCAAGCAACAGTAGTGCATTGTGTCTTACAATTTACAAAAGTGTTTTTATATACAGTTATTCATTTGCTTCTTGCCTATCATGGGCTTGTAAACCATACAGGCATTATAGCATAGTAGTTACGAGTATTAGTTTCTGGTGCTAGACTGCCTGGGTTTAAAATGCTGTTCTTCCTGGGGTGCCTGTGTGGCTTAGTCGGTTGAATGTCCGACTCTTGATTTGGGCTCAGGTCATGATCTCCTAGATCGTGGAATCAAGCCCTGCATCAGGCTCTGCGCTGATAGCTCAGGGCCTGCTTGGGATTCTCTCTCTCTCCTTCTCTCTCTCTCCTTTTCTCTCTCTCTCTCTCTCTTGCTGCCTCTCCCCTGCTCAAGTGCACTTACTCTCACTCTCTCTCTCTCTCTCAAAATAAATAAACTTTAAAAAAATATTTTAAATGCTGCTCTTCCTTTCTTTATTGTATGCCCTTTAGCAAATTACTTAACATCTCTGAGGATTTCTGAACCTCAGTGTACCTGTCTATAAAACAGAGTTAGTAAGAGCAGTAGTATTGACACCTTAAGGCTGGTGTAATAATCAAATGAGCCGATACTCTTAAAGTACTTAGAACAGTGCCAGGCACATGGTAAGGGCTCAATAAATAGGAGCTTTCTTTAGGATAAATATTATCTCACTTTTAGTGTAGTTTTCAGGGAAGAATCTTGGCAGGGCCACTATCACTGTGTGCATACTGCCTATGTAAAAGCTCACTGCAAAGCAAGTGCTGAATGCTGATTTTACTTTTTACCTTTACTTTTGTTTGTGCTTTTTAAAAATTTTTTAATGTTTATTAATTTCTTGAGAGACAGTGCAAGCTGGGGAGGGACAGAGAGAGGGAGACACAGAATCCGAAGCAAACTCCAGGCTCTGAGCTGTCAGCACAGAGCCCGACACAGGGCTCAAGCTCATGAATGTGAGATCATGACCTGAGCCGAGGTCAGATGCTTAACCAACTGAGCCACCCAGACGCCTCTACTTTTTTGTGTGAAAGTGAACATTTTTTTCAGATTTCCTTTGGTTAGCCAAAACAGTTACTAATGTAGGTCATTCACAAAATCAAAGTGGCCTAATGTGAACTTTTAAAAAGTGAGGGGTAACTGTATATCTTTTAGCTTATATAGTAATCATTTAATAAATATATTGCCTGAGTCTACTACACCACACTGTCCTGGGTGCACATAATCTGTTTTAGACATTTCATTTTTTTAATGTTTGTTTATTTTTGAGAGAGAGAGACAGAGACAGGGCGTGAGCAGGAAAGGGGCAGAGAGAGAGAGAGGGAGACAGAGAATCTGAAGCAGGCTCCAGGCTCTAAGCTGTCAGCACAGAGCCTGACTTGGAGCTGGAATTCACGGACCACAAGATCATGACCTGAGCTGAAGTCAGATGCTTATTCGATGGAGCCACCCAGGTACCCTCATTATAGGCATTTCAGAAGAGACTGTCCTACCATCCTTTATCTCATTAAGGAATACTAGATTTTTAAAAAAATCTTCCAACACATAAAAATATCAATGATATTATCATTCAACTGATAAACGATCCCAAAAGAAGCAGAAAAATGAGAGGTCGTTGGGCCCCAGAGCTGTGAAAAAAGCCTTTTGGAAGACATGGCATGTTAGCTGGAATCTCTGGTATCAGAAGGGACCCTCTTTTGGGGACTTAGTTTCAGTGGGTTCTTAAATGACTCAGTATCAGCAGCTGAACCCATAAGACCTTTACAGCAGATAAGGAGACTCTCCCTGCAGAAATGTGGTCAGTGTCTTTCACCAGGAATTCTTCCTGCTTCTCCACATGCCAAAGACCTCAGCTGAGAAAGGAGAGTGAAGGAGACACAACCCTGTTGGAAACACAGTGACATGAGTCAAGGAGGTGGCTCCACTTGTTTGAGTCACCTGAGTCTATAAATAAGCCTGAAAGTCAGAGAGAAACTAGTCCCTCGGTTGTTTATGTAGTGTTTTCACAAAAAGCATTTTTGTAGTTCTTTTAAGCAGGGTGCCTAATCACAATTTATCCTGGCTTGAGAAAAGAGTTTAGGAATTAATCTTTAATTGTGGCATAAGAGCTAGAAATGATGTAAACATTGAAATTCTAACATCCAACTCCATACACTCTTTGGCCTCCTACCAAGACCATTAGGAAATCTACTATATGTCCCTTCAAAGTAATGACCAAAGCATACAGGATGCAAGGTCCAGCCAAGGTCCTTCTTTGATTTAGAGATTTAAAAGAGGCAGCCCTGGGGTACTTGAATGGCTCAGTGGGTTAAATGTCTGACTTTGATTCAGGCCATGATCTTAGGGTTTGTGAGTTTAAGTCATGCATTGGGCTCTGCAGTGGCAGCTCAGAGCCTGCTTGGAATTCTCATTCTCTCCTCTCTCTCTCTCTTTCTCTCTCTCTCTCTCTCTCTGTCTCTCTCTGCCCCTCCCCCACTTGCACTTTCTCTCTCTCTCTCAAAATAAATAAATAAAAACTGAAAGAAAAAAAAAGGCAGTCCAGAGTCTGCCAATGGAGATGTTTTATGTCATACTTGGTTTGTAAAGGATTCTGTATTATGATGCCACTTTTGGAGTGAAAACTCTTACCAGACATGAGGCTGCAACCAACTCAAACCTCAACTTGAGGAAGTGGTGCCATTCTCTAGTCTAGAGAAGACAAAACTGTGGCCACCAGAGAAGGATGCACCGTCCAGAAAGTCACCGGTGCTTCTGACTCATTTCCTACTCAAGTAATTCTATTTCCTTAATATGGGCATCATCATTTGCCTAGAAGTTTCCATGGTAGATTGGTTTCATTTTCCTTCATGTGCCTAGCCCCATCCTTACTCCTCTAAAAGCAGGCAGTTCTGCAGTTTGCTTTAAAATTAGCCTGGGGGCGCCTGGGTGGCTCAATCCATTGAGCTTCCTTATTCAGCTCAGGTCATGATCTCACAGTTCATGAGTTCGAGCCCCACATAGGGCTGTGTGCTGACAGCTGAGATACTGTGTCTCCTTCTCTCTCTGCCCCTCCCCCGCTCACTCGCTCCCTCAAAAATGAATAAGCATTTTAAAAATTAAATAAATAAGTAAATAAAATTAGCCTGGAAGGGTGCCTGAATGGCTCAGTCAGACAAGCATGCAACTCATGATCTCAGGGTCATGAATTCGAGCCCCACACTGGGTGTAGAGATTACTTAAATAAAACTTTTTAAAAAATAAAATAAACCTGGGAATGCCAAGAAGTGTTGGGACATACACGGTAACTGGGGCAACCAGTCTGGTACCCAGTTGAGGAAACACCAAAATCCTCTATCAAACTGGTCACACATTCCAGAGGATGATCTAGGACTCAAACAGGTGCCCGGGTGAGACACCATACTCCACAGGAGAGGCAGCTGGCTTGCTGTGCAAGTGGGTCCCTGGCCTTGGATTTGGAAGATCCTCCCTTGACCTCATATTCTTTGAATAAACTTGTTTTTTATGAGGAGGGGGAAATCCTAGAATAAAACATTCAAGATCAAACTGATTTTTTTTAAACAGAGAAGTTGGTCTATAAGTATCACTTTGTTACCTGCAAAAGGGGCAATGTAAAATAGGATTCTGAAACAAAGATTTTTGCATAACCAATAATTGGATTTTAAAATTAATTTGAGGGGTGCTTGGGTGGCTCAGTTGGTTGAGCATCTGACTCTTGATTTCGGCTCAGGTCATGATCCCAGGGTTGTGGGATTGAGCCCTGAATCAGGCTCCATGCTGAGCATGGAGCCTGCTTGAAATTCTCTTTCTTTCTCCCTCTGTCCCTCTCCCCCTGCTTGTGCTCTTTTTCTAAAATAAAAAATATATATATAGGGCGCCTGGGTGGCTCAGCTGGTTAAGCATCTGACTTCAGCTGAGGTCAAGTTCATCTGAACTTCAGTTCATGGGTTTGAGCCCCATGTTGGGCTCTGTGCTGACATCTCGGAGCCTGGAGCCCACTTCGGGTTCTGTGTCTCTTCAATCTCTCTCTCTCTCTCTCTGTCCCTCCCCTGCTTGTGCTCTCTCTCTCTCAAAAATAAACATATAAACATATGTATAATTAAAAAGTAATAAAAATTAATTTGGCATTTTGCTGTGAACCAAAAACTACTCTAAAACAAGGGCTATTAAGAAGAAAAACAAACAGGGGCACTTGGGTGGCTTAGTCGGTTAAGTGTCCGACTTTCGCTTAGGTCATGATCTCGCGGTTCATGGGTTCGAGCCCTGCATCGGGCTCTGTGCTGACTGCCAGCTCAGAGCCTGGAGCCTGTTTCAGAGTCTGTGACTCCCTCTCTCTCTGACCCTCCCCTGCTCACGCTGTCTCTCTCTCCTAGAAATAAATAAAACATTAAAAAAAAAGAAAAACAAACAAAAATGCCAGTTGTACAACAAACAAAGTAATTAATCTGACCATCTTGTTTTCTCAGCCTCTCCTTTATCCTATAGAATCACTAATATTTAGTCCACTAAAACTTAGCAAATAGAAACTGAAAATGAACCTAATATTTATTGAGCACCTAATAAGTGCTAAAGGGCTTTACGTACATTATTTTTTTAATTTTCATTATTGTCCCCATTTTATAGATGAGAAAAAGGAGCCTCACAGCTAGCAAGTGGCAGAACCCAGATATATGAGATTCCACTGATTTGCTAACAACGCCTCTCTTTCACTCTGTGTTGCACATTCTTTCTTTAAAATACTCTTTTTTATTTTATTTTTTAATGTTTACATATTTTTGAGAAAGAGAGAGAGAACAAGCAGGGGAGAGGCAGAGAGAGAGGAAGACACAGAATCCAAAACAGGCTCCAGGCTCTGAGCTGTCAGCACAGAGCCTGATGTGAGGCTCAAACTTATGAACCATGAGATCATGACCTGAGCTGAAGTCGAACACTTACTGACCCACCCAGGCACCCCAGTCTTTAAAATACTCTTTTTTTTTTTTTAAAGTAGGCTTCATACCCAGTGTGGAACCCAACATAGAGCTTGAACTCAAGACCCTGAGATCAAAAGTAAAATATTTACAGGCACCGGGGCAGCTCAGTCGATTGAGACACTGGATTTTGGCTTAGGTCCTGATCTTGTGATTCATGTGTTCAGTTCCTGTATTGGGCTCTTTGATTGCATGGAGCCTGCTTGGGATTCTCTCTCTTCACTCCCCCCCCGCCCTTCCCCCACTTGTGCTCTGTCTGTCTGTATCTCTCTCTCAAAATAAACAAATGCACTTAAAAAAAAAAAAGAATAGGATATTTAACCAACTGACCTACCTCAGTGCCCCTAAAATACACATTTTAAAAAAGACACATATTCCTCTGGTTTCTTTGCACTCTTATGCACATTTGACAGGAGGTACGATTTAGCAAAAGTCTTCATAGCTAGTAAAGTGGGTAGGAATTAAATACACACCATTCTGTCTCCCTAGAAAAAGTGATCATTATGAGAGAAGTAAGGATCCAGGAGAAAACAAGAGTTTATTGACTATAATTAATAAAAATTCTTTAGGTCAGGAATCTTCATCTAAGAATTATAGAAGTTTCAGAGACAGGAATAATTATATGTGTATGCACATACACATACGCACACATTATTACAGACAGAGAACCATAGACTTTCAAAGATGGAAGGGGTTGTAAATGAGAAAACTTCAGACCCACACACAAGTAGCCACATTAGAATTTGTGCTGAAGAGCCCTGATTCCCAGGCAATTAAGTACTCAATCCAAGACCAAGGAATTAGGTGGTTTTCTTGAGCATTTCAAGTCTCCGGTTAAGATCTTCAAAATCAACTTCCTCAGAACCATAAGGGTCAATGGATAGGCTTGCTTGAGGTTTTACATCAGGCAAATCAGGCAGCATAAAGTTATCAAAACCGATCTTGGATCTTGATTCTGGCTTTGGAGAAGTCAGGAGATTGAGTCCTGAACCTGTTCATTTCAATAAATATAATTAAAAGTCACAATAATACAGTCTTGTAGAAAGAAATCCCAGCCTCAAAGACAGTAGGTTATTATTACTTTTGAGAGTGCAGCATATAATCTGGCTGGAGAACTAGACAACTCTCCCATCATGCAAACGGTGGTAGTGGTGACATTTTGTTGGCCTTTGCTTCAAAGGCAATCTGGACTTCTAAAAAAGGCACAGTTTTTCAGACTATGTGCCATGATTATCTAGTGTGATAGTGGTTTTAAAACTTTTTTGTGTGTTAAAGATCTCTCTGAGATCTAATACCCACTTTGAAAACTGTCGGCTACTATAAAGGAACCCACTTACTCCTAGTAAGTCACTAATAACATTCTCTCACCTATGGAGGAATAGTCTTATAAGAAGTGAAAAATCTTCAGTGAATAGTAAGCAATTACAGCTTCTACCAGCATTCCCTATACTTACTAGGAACCAGTGAAGGAGGCAAATCACTCTTCTTACTGGAATCATTCTGAAAGGAAAAACGTCACTGAGATGTGATTGATTTGAGTGCCAAACACATATTTTGTTCATAGTCAGCCTTCAATAAATATTTCATAAAATTAACTTATCACAGTCCATCTTGTGAAGGTGAAGTTTCTACTTCTGCCTTCTGGAAATTAACCTTAGGAGCAACTATGAGTTTTGCTGCTTTTGTCACTAGTGGTCTCATACAAGAATCAGGAAATCTTTTGTCTTAAAGCCTGGAGATGCTGCATGTGAAAGATGATTCAGTTTAATAAAGTCAAAGGACTCTTTCTCCAACAAATAAATGGCAAGGAGAAAAGGACTGGCAGGAGAAGGAAGTGTTAGAGATGAAAAGATTTAAGAGAGATATCAACCAAATAGAATGTATAGATCTTTTTGGGTCCTGATTTCAATAAAATAACTATAAAAATGCATTTTTGAGACAATCAGCAAAATTTTTTAAAGTTTATTTATTTAGAGAGAGAACCGGGGGTGGGGGGAGGGCAGAGAGAGAGGGAGAACAGAGGATCAGAAGCAGGCTCTGTGCTGACAGCAGAGAGCCCGAGTCAGGGCTTGAACTCACAAAACGTGAATCATGACCTAAGCCAAAGCTGGGACACTTAACCGACTGAGCCACCCAGGGCACCCCAGCAATCAGCAAAAGTTAATGTGGATTGAGTATTATATGATATTAAGGAATTATTTTTCATTGTATGGAGTATCATAACGGTATGGCATTGTTTTATATTATAAAAACAAAAGGTATGTGTTAGAGATATTTACAGAAATATTTACAGTTGAAATTATATGATATCTGAGATTTGCTTTAAATTCCTCTTTCCCCACAGGGGTGCCTGGGTGGCTCAGTTGGCTAAGCGTCTGACTTTGGCTCAGGTCATGATCTCAGTTTGTGAGCTTGAGCCATGCATCAGTCTCTGCTCACAGCTCGGAGCCTGGAGCCTGCTTCAGGTTCTGTGTCTCCCCCTTCTCTCTGCCCCTCCCCTGCTCATTCACTGTTTCTCTCTCTCTCTCAAAAATAAATAAACATTTTTTAAAAACACATCAAATGACGGGGTGCCCGGGTGGCTTAGTCGGTTAAGTGTCCGACTTTCGCTTAGGTCATGATCTCGCGGTTCGTGGGTTAGAGCCCCGTGTCAGGCTCTGTGCTGACTGCCAGCTCAGAGCCTGGAGCCTATTTCAGAGTCTGTGACTCCCTCTCTCTCTGACCCTCCCCTGCTCACGCTGTCTCTCTCTCTCTCTCCTAGAAATAAAAAAATAAAAAAAAAAAAACATCAAATGTCAGCTAAATGACTGCAAATAGGCCCCCTGGCCTTAAAAAAATCACAAAGAGTATTCTACCATTCAAAAGGCCCATGTAGAAATATATTTTGGCACTACTGGTAGTCCCATTCCAGAATCCTCTCTGTACTGACCTGTCTTTCAGGAGGAAGGGATGAAAAACAAGAGGCTGAGGGTCTCACAGGAAAGGGTCCCTGTGCAGATACTGGCGATGCCCCAAGTGGATCATAAGTTCCTGCTAAAGTTCCACCTGCTTTGTCAACAACACTTTCTTAATATCCTCAGTAAACCCAATACTGACCAGGTCTGCCGGGGCTTCCACCTGAGGCAAGAGGCTAAGAATCACATTGGGTTCTCAACTTATCACACATTTGTTTATTACATACCTACTAGATGCCGAACATTCTTTGAAGCACAGGGGAAGAAATGGTGAGCAAAGACACATGGTTCCTGCCCTCATGAAGCTCAGATTCTAACATAAGTTAAGTCAATTCTAGCAACCTTCAAGCTTCTGGCCCATGCCATCTTCTTTCTCTCTCTTTCAAAGACTGTGTTTTGAATGCCTATGGGTCAGACACTGTAATACTTCAGTGATTAAGAACTGCACATAAATATGCATAGATAGGTCTACAAGAAAGTTTATCAAGCTTTGGCAGTGGTAAACTCTGAATTTATCCATTATTTTGACAAAAATCTATTGATCACTTAATGTAAACCTGGCACAGTGCTAGGGATGCTACAGTGGATGAAACAGACAAAAGTCCCTGTCCTCATACAACTAATAGTTCAGTGGAAGAAACAGTTAATAAACAAGATCGCTGAGTGAACTATATAGTATGTTAGATAGAGTTAAGAGCAATAGAGTAAAAACATTAAGCAGAAAAGAGGGAAGAGTTGACATTTTAGAGACGGTAGCTGGGAAGAGACTCACAGAGAACACATAAGTACAGACTTGAAGGAAGTGAGGGAGGGACACAGCAGATAGCTAGAGAACACAGAGTACTGGAAGTACAAAGGTCCTGAGGTGGGAGCCAGCAAGTGTGTTTGAAGAAGCACAAAGAGGCCCGTGTGGCTGAGGCAGAGTAAATAAGGGGAAGAGTAGAAAGAACGAGGCCAGAGAGAAGAGGTGAGAGTGCATTTCCTCCTTGGTCACAGCAAAGGTGCTGCCTGTTATTCTAAGTGAATTAAAAAGCCATTGTAAGGCTTTAAAAGAAGAGTGACGTGATCTGACTTAGGTTCTAACCAGATCTCTGACTGTTAAATTGAACATCAATTAATGGAGAACAGGAGTAGAGGCAGGAAAACCAGTTAAGAGGCTATTGCAGTCATTCAGGCAAGAGACTATTGTATGTTACATCAGAATACCGTCAATGGAGGTGGTGAGAAGTGGCAGAATTCTGGATATATTTAGAAGGTAGAATCACTGAGGATTGGTTGAAGGCTAGGGGTTGAAAAAAGGGGTAGAGTCAAGGAAGATATCAAGATTTTGCCCTAGCATAGAATTGCCATGAACTGTAGAAAGAGTAGGTCCTTGAGGGGCGACTGGGTGGCTTAGTCGGTTAAGCGTCCGACTTTCGCTTAGGTCATGATCTCGCGGTTTGTGGGTTTGAGCCCCGCGTCGGGCTCTGTGCTGACTGCCAGCTCAGAGCCTGGAGCCTGTTTCAGAGTCTGTGACTCCCTCTCTCTCTGACCCTCCCCTGCTCACGCTGTCTCTCTCTCTCTCTCTCCTAGAAATAAATAAAACATTAAAAAAAAATAATTGTATAAAAAAAAAAGAAAGAAAGAAAGAATAGGTCCTTGAAAGGGGTGAGAGCACTTTTGGATGTGTTAAGTTTAAGATGCCTCTGAACCATCCACGTGAAGATATCAAGAAGGTGGATGGATATACCAGTCTGGAGATCATATCAACCTACAGCTCTTAGCTAGTGATAGACATATGGAAGTCTTCACCATAAATATGGGTTTGAAAACCATGATGTAGGATGAAATCACCTAAAGAATAGAGAAGAAAAAAGAAAAAGTCTAGAGACTCAGCCCTTGGCCACATCTCTAGTGGTATTTCATGTGGCTTTTACTTCTTCAAAGTCCCTTTCTGCGTTGTCTAAATTTTTACAATGTGTCATTCTTCAACAAACCGTATAACTCGTTGGAAGAGGGGGAAATAAGGAATATGAGAGTCCTATCAGGAAACAATCCAGAGCAAAGCCTCAGAAAAGCGTGCCCCTTAACACAGTCCAACATGATACATGCCACTTCAGCAATTCAAAGGCATTAGGGGGAAATCCCTCTTGCCCTAAACATTCCATGACCACCTTTTAGAAGCTTAGACCACCTTGAGTGATGATGATGATGATGATGATGGAAAGCAAAACTTGATTACATTGGCTATGTGCCAGCCATTGCATTTAACTTCTTTATTCATATTAACTTCTTTAATCATCTCAACAAATTTATGAGACTTGGTAATAACTATTAACTGTTATTATCCCCCTTCTTAAAGCCCAGAGAACTGAGTCTTTGAAAGGGTAAGTCACTTCTCTGAGGTCTTATGGTTAATAAATGGTGAATGTAGGGTCTGAATATGGGTCATTTCACTACTGAACTCATACTCTTAACGCCCAAAGATAGTCCCTTATACCTTGGATCTTGTAGCCTTAATTCAAGAACTCTTTATTAAAATTCAAAATAACTCTGAGATAAAATTGAGATCTTAGGAACTAAAAAGGTTTTACACACTCCTGTGTGTGTGTGTATGTGTACACGCATGTGTTTTGGTGGGGTTCTTTTGTTTACACACTTGTAAGTATAACACTTCAGGTTTCTTCATCCTTGTTTTCTACCCTATTGTTACCAACTTATAAAGGTCATGTGACAGCAGAAGTCAAGCTCTGTTAGAAAAAGTATGTGGGTGGAGAAAAGGTGCACATATCACCTGCTTTACAATCCTGGCAGAGCTACTCTGGAAGCCAGATTCCTAAGTAGAAAAAAAAAATCTTCTGGTGCACAAAAAAAATCTCAGCTTTAAGTCAATTCTTTCTTCTTGAAAGTACTCACCATAATGGTTGGCTTGGATTTATATGGCACATTGTAGTTCTTAGCAATTTCTATCAGGCACTGTTCTACTAGAACCTGGGGTGGAGTAGTCTCATTTAATTTGCACATTAGCTACAAGATAAAGAACATAACAGAATTGGTCACACACATATCCACAAACTCAGAAACAAAAAGAGTTGAGGTGGTCTTTCACCTTTCAGTCATTGTCCTTCATCTTTCTAGTATTTTTTCTGTAAAAGTACAATTTAAAATTTTTTAAAAATTTAGTAACAATGAGGAGGGGCTCTGCTTATATCATAAATACAGCCCTATCCTCGGGTGAAAGAACCTCAAACTAAGTAAAATAAGAGGAAGAAGATAAACTTAAGAAAAATACTTTAAATTGAGAATTCTGATTTTGGAAGTATTTGAATTATGTCAAAGGCAGTATTCAACACACTCAGCAACCAGTACAGCAAGTTACCCTCCAGTCAGAGTGGACACCCTGAAATAACACTAAACACCACCAGCCTGAAACAACACTGCAGCTAGATCTCTGTGTCTCAGCTGAATGTCAGTCCTGAATTATAATGTGTGGTCATGATGTAAGATGTTCCAAAGTTGAAGCTTCTAAATTTATTAACTTTTTTCATATTACTAGGCCACTTACATTTAGGAAAACGTATGCTT
This sequence comes from Crocuta crocuta, assembly GCF_008692635.1. Lineage (NCBI taxonomy): Eukaryota > Metazoa > Chordata > Mammalia > Carnivora > Hyaenidae > Crocuta > Crocuta crocuta. The sequence continues at coordinate 1,430,658 of NW_027528867.1, forward strand.
TCTTCATAAAGAAAGAATCTCAGCAGGGCACGTGGATGGCTCAGTTGGTTAAGTGTCCAGCTTCGACTCAGGTCATAATCTCACAGTTGGTGAGTTCAAGCCCCACATCAGGCTCTGTGCTGATAGCTCAGAGCCTGGAGCCTGCTTCAGATTCTGTCTGTCTCTCTCTCTCTCTCTCTCTGCTCCATCCCCACAAGTGCTCTGTCTTTCTCTGTTTCTCAAAAATGACTAAACATTAAAAAAAAAATTTTTTTTAAAGAATCTCAGCTTGCTTGATGCTAGCTTTGTTATAAAGTTCCCTAGTCCAAAGTTCCCTAAGTTCCCTAGTCCAAAATCTTTAAACAAGTTATTCTGTCTCCACTGTGCCTGGGTGGCTCAATTAAGTGTCTGACTCTTTGTTTCGGCTCAGGTCATGATCTCATGGTTCATGGGTTTGAGCCCCACATCAGGCTCCACACTGCCAGTGTGAGCCTGCTTGGGATTCTCTTTCTTCCTCTCTCTCTGACCCTCCCCTGCTTTCTCTCTCTCTCTCTCTCTCTCTCAAAAATAAATATATAAATGTTGAAAAAAGTTTTAGTGTTTATTTTTTAGAGACACAGAGACAGTGCAAGTGGGGGAGGGACAGAGAGAGGAAAGAGAGAGAGAGGGAGAGAGAGAGAGAGAGAGAGAGAGAGAGAATCCCAAGTGGGCTCTGCGCTGCCAGCCCAGAGCCCAACAGAGGGCTCAACCCCAGGAAACTGTGAGATCATCACCTGAGCTGAAACCAAGAGTCGGACGCTCAACCAGCTGAGCCACCCAGGCCCCACTAGTGTCAAATAATTCTTTTTAAGGGAAATTACAATATATACCTATATGTACACATAGGTATATATACACATAGGTATATATAACTATACACACACGTATGTGTTTATACACACATAGAAAAATACACAAATACACATATAGACTGAAAGAAATAAACCAAAATTCTTATCTCTAGATTTGGTGATTATGGATTCTTTTTCTGTCTGTATTTCCCCACTCTTCTACAAACTCAAGGGGAAAAAAGACAACCATATTTTTTTAAATGTATTTATTTAAGGCATCTCTACACTCAACAAACTTAAGACCCCAAGATCAAGAGTCACATGCTACCCACCTTACTTTCACCAGCCCCAAGCCAGCGGTTCTCCACTCAACCCGCATCCAGTGAGACGCGCCGTGCACCGATGCTGATGGAGCGGACATGGGCAGATCGATGGTGGCCAGGCTCGGACTGGGGCTGCTGCTTCTGGTGCTGCTCCTACCCATGCAGATTTATGCAAATCAAACAACTGTTGTGACGCCTGAGTAACCCCTCCCAGAATACCTCAACCGGCCCAAATCCAGCTAATGCCACCACCACACCAAATGGCGGTGTTCTCCAGTCAACAGCCAGTCTCTTCGTGATCTCGCCCTCCCTTCTACACCTCTAGAGATTCTGTGTCTCTCTCTCTTTGACCCTCCCCTGCTCTCTCTCTCTCAGAAATAAATAAAACGTTAAAAAAATTTAAAAAATTTCATTAAAAAAAAGCTTTTTTTTTTTTAATGTTTTATTTATTTGTAGGAGAGAGAGAGAGAGACAGCGTGAGCAGGGGAGGGTCAGAGAGAGAGGGAGTCACAGACTGAAACAGGCTCCAGGCTCTGAGCTGGCAGTCAGCACAGAGCCCGACGCGGGTCTCGAACCCACGAACCGCGAGATCATGACCTAAGTGAAAGTCGGACGCTTAACCGACTAAGCCACCCAGACGCCCCAAGAAAGCGTTTTAAAAAAACACACGAAGGTGTTTTGTTCGCATGGTCACACACTGATGCTTAGATGTTCCACTATCTAATATGGCCACAGTAGCCTTGATTACCAAAGTGCTTTTTTCCCATCTTTAGGAACCCACACCAGAACAACCATATCCAACAGATCTCAAGCTACTGTGTGCGAGAACATTCCATTTTGTTTCATACCTGAATGCTCTACATCTTCTTTGGATTATATATTGTGTTTGTGTATTTATGCTTTGATTCATAGTAACTTCTCATGTTATGGAATTGATTTGCATTGAACACAAACTGTAAATAAGAAGAAATGGCTGAAAAAGCAAAAAGAAAAAAAGAGTCACATGCTATTCCCACTGAGCCAGTCAGGTGCCCCAACAACCATAAGGTTCTAAACATGGCTCCTTGGGGGCGCCTGGGTGGCTCAGTCGGTAGAGCATCTGACTTTGGCTCAGGTCATGATCTCTCGGTTCTTGGGCTCGAGCCCCGCGCCAGGCTCTGTGTTGACAGCTAACTCAGAGCCTAGAGCCTGTCTTCAGATTCAGTGACTCCCTCTCTCTGACCCTCCCCTGCTCACGCTTTCTCTATCTCTCTCTCAAGAATAAGTAAAACATTTTTAAAATTAAAAAAAAAAAAAAACATGGCTCCTTGGACTAACATATTCTCCTCAAACAGCACTACTTATTCCTATAAAAATTAGAGACAAAGTCCTTTGGCATAGTACCAGCAAGTTAGAGTGCACCCACTACCTCACTGGGTGCAGGGATGCCTTCTCACTCCTTTGAGCCTGAAAACTGTGCAGGTTCAATACGTCTTACTTTGTGGCCTGGATCAAGGTGAACTGAGCCAGCAGCAGGTCACAACAGAGTTCCAGGATCTCCAGGGCCTCCACGAGGTAGTCTTCTCAGATAACATGTTCCACTCGGATCTGAGCTCGTTCATCTTTCCCATAAGCCAGACAGTCAGCAATTTCTTTCCTGGCTCTCTGGGCTTGCTCAGCTGCAGCACAAAGCACATGTATAGAAAAGTGCATGTACAAAGAGGAGTTTGTTGAATAAAAAAGGTGACATGATAGTGTGAAACTGGGTTTTTATAAAAACAATAAAAAATATACACCATATATGCTTATATAAAGTTATTAGTGTTTTGCACTAGGCTGGTGATTCATTCTCAAAGTGTCATCCCCAGATCAGCAACACCAGTATCACCCGGGATTCTATTAGAAATGCAGATACTTGGGGCCCACTCCAGAAATACTGAATCAGAAACTCTGGAAGTGAACCCAGCAATCTGTGAACAAGCCTTCCAATTTTGACACCTGTTGAAGGTTAAGAATTGCTCTAGGGGCTGTTTAGTCAGGTAATCTTTGTTTTATCCTTTCAGCTTGCTTTGCTTTTCTAAAATGTCCCATAGTGAACATTTCTTATTTTTGTAATAAAAAGATTATTTAAAAAAGAAGAATAGGGGCACCTGGGTGGCTCAGCCAATTAGTTGAGCATCTGACTGTTGATCTGACCCAGGTCATGGTCTCACTGTTTGTGAGATGGAACCCTGCAGCCTGACGCTGACAGCACATACCCTGCTTGAGATTTTCTCGCTCCCCCTCTTTCTGCCCCCCCATAAATAAATAAGCTTAAAAAAATAAAAATAGAAATAAAGAAGAATGCATCAAGTGCACTACATTTAAAAAACTGTTCTCAGGGCACCTGGGTGGCTCAGTTGATTAAGCATCAGACTCTTGATTTTGGCTCAGGTCATGATCTCAAGGTTGTGAGATCAAGCGCCACATCAGGCTTCATACTGGGTGTGAAGCCTGCTTAAGATTCTCCCTCCCTCTCCCTGTCTCTCTCCCTCTGCCACTCCACTTGTGTGTGTGGGTGTAGGTGTGTGTGTGCACGCACGTGTACACACACATGGTCTCTCTCTCAAATAAAAACTTTGAATATATATAGTTCCAATTAGCCCTGTAACACTTGTGTGAGGTGTTATTTGCATTTTACAGCTGAGAAAATTGAGATTCTAAGAGACTACATGGCTTGCCCGTAGTCCTACAATTAGGAGTAACTGGTTGAATTAGAACATGGCCAAATCTTTACAATGTAAGCTCCTATGCTTTCTTACCATATTATGCCAAAAAAATGAACAAGTAGAGTAATGCCAGAGAGGTAACAAATGTAGCCTGTCCCAGACCAATCCACCTGAGCCTCCAAATTATGTAAACTGTCTCTTCACTGAGTTATACTCACCTTCTAATCAGAAAAGACAGAGTTACTCTCTGCAAGCAAATCTTGACATGAGAATACATTTGAATCTGAAATAAACATAAATCTCAGTGCTTGAAAGGTTGCTTAGCCAAGTGCAAGTAGGAAAATGTTCTCTGCTCTAAACATCACAGGGAAAAAAATTATAGTGGAACTAGACTTGTTTCAGATAAATACTGAACTTTTACACCACTACTATTATTGGCAAACATTTATTGTGTGCCCAGGTTACAGTTTGTGTTACAAATAGAACCCTGGAATGATAGAAAGCCAAGATTATTATCTCCCTTTAAAGAGGAATAAGTTAGGTAAGGGAGGGCTAATTTGCCTTATTTACCTCAAATCACTCAGGCACTCCAAGTTTAAATTTAATTTGTAAAAAGAGGATATAATTTATCTGGATAATAATATGTGTCACTGGATTGCCAGGATCTAATAAAAGGACATGTAAGCATGCAGTTTAAAATTCACAAGTTCAGGATACCTGGATGGCTCAGTTGGTTGACCATCTAACTTCAGCTCAGGTCATGATCTAATGTTTGTGAGTTCGAGCCCACCGTTGGGCTCTGTGATGACAGCTCAGAGCCTGGATCCTGCCTCAGATTCTGTGTCTCCATCCCTCTCTGGCCCTCCCTAACTTGTGCTCTGTCTCTCTCTCTCAAAAATAAATAAACATAAAAACAAATTTAAAAAATAAGATTCAAAAGTTCTGTGTACACTGTCAATATCATCATCATTTTCATGGTAACAATGATGGGTACCATTGGGTTTGCTTAAATTTGATTTTTTTATATGTTTATTTATTTTTGAGAGACAGAGAGACAAAGCAAGAGCAGGGGAGGGCAGAGAGAGAAGGTGACAGAGAATCTGAAGCAGCTCCAGCCTCTGAGCTGTCAGCACAGAGCCCGCCGTGGGGCTCAAACTCACGAAGCGTGAGATCATGACCTGAGCCGAAGTCGGCCACTTAACCGACTGAGCCACCCAAGCGCCCCTAAATTTCATTTGTTTAAGGCATTTTTCTTAGCTCCCTATTACCTAATGGATGCCAAAAAATCTATTTGGAAATTTTAGTAACAGCTACCTCTCCGCCAACAGATTATAGTAATTCAGTAGTAACTAGTGCTATTTATGGAGCACTCAGAAAAGTGCATGCGCATGCAATACTTATTTTACTGAATCCTCCTCATAATCAGAGATCATAGGTTTTTCAGCTTATGGAAGTGTTAATGGCTCATGTGACCCACTGAAATGAGGAAAGAGCAAAAGGCAACAGAAAATAAGTTGGATTTAAAGAAAAAAGGACAAAATTTGTCAGCTACTACCTCCACTCATGCATGGGTGTAATTCTACTTGAGCTGTCACCTGACAGAAGAAATAGCTTTTTTCTTTTCTTTCTTTCTTTCTTTCTTTCTTTCTTTCTTTCTTTCTTTCGTTCTTTCTTTCGTTCTTTCTTTCTTTTGTTCTTTCTTTCGTTCTTTCGTTCTTTCTTTCGTTCTTTCTTTGTGTGTTTGAAGAAAAGGTGAGGAAGCCCTTCCAGAAAAATGTGCCCGCAGCTCAAACTTAATAGCTACTACACATTTGAAGAGGCTTGACTACATAAAGTTCTGTGCTATGGTGAAGAAAAATCCAGTAATCTGGACATTGTTTTACATTTTAAATCTTTGGAAACTTTTTTATTTTTATTTTTTTTAATTTTTTTTTACAAATAGTTTATTGTCAAATTAGTTTCCACATAACACCCAGTGCTCATCCCCACAAGTGCCCTCCTCCATGTGGAAACTTTTTTAAATTATACTTTTTATTCTGGGATAATTGTAGATTCACATGCAGTTTGTAAGAAGCAATACAGAGATCCAGAACACTCTTTACTTAGTTTCTGGCAGTGGTAACATTTTGCAAAACCATAATAATGATATTGATACAATCAAGATACAGAACAGTCTTTGGAAACTTTTACATGTGAAAGTATTTAAAAAGTAATAAATAAAATGTATTTATTTTTGAGAAAGAAAGAGACAGAGTGTGAGCAGGGGCGGAGCAGAGAGAGCGACACACAGAATTTGAAGCAGGCTCCAGGCTCTGAGCTGTCAGCACAGAGCCTAACGTGGGGCTCTAACTCACAGAGCATGAGATCATGACTAAGCCAAAGTCGGTCGCCTAACCAACTGAGTCACCCAGGCGCCCCTTAAATGATTTTTTTAAGTTTATTTATTTATTTTGAGAGAGAGAGTGGGAGCACAAGTGGGGGAGGGGCAGAGATAGAAGGAGAGACTCTCAAGTAGGCTCAGTGCCATTAGCACAGAACCTGATGCAGGGCTTGAACTCACAAACCGTGAGATCATGACTTGAGCCAAAACCAAGAGTCAGGACGCTTAACCAACTGGGCCATCTAGGCTCCCCAAACTTTTAAATGATTTGATCACTATAATAATCATTTCCACAAGTCAGAAACATTCCTTGGAATTCTAAAACTGCTAAGTAATGTCTTAGAGATACATGGGGTGTGGGAAGGTAGTGCTCAGTGATGAGACGCAGCATAATAAGCTGAGTATTTACTCACTTTTCTTTTTTTCCAGGAATTTTAGGCAATTGGCAACCTGCCGCAAGTTGACCTGAAGGTGATCAGCTTTGAAGGCAGAGGTGAACATGATTTCACCACGAGGCACCGCAGGCAGCTCGCAAATCACCTTGCTGAGCCAGTTTTGCAGAGAAAGTTATCAGTGTCATGGGGGCATTAGTTTTTCCACATTTACTTTATTCATTCAATAGGCCTCTGTAAGGAATTTCTGGTTGTTTGGCAATGGACTAAATGTACTTGCTTCTCTGTGGCCCAATTCTCCATATACAACTCTTGCAATTCAAATAAGCATTAGGTTTCCCTCAGTGTATTCCAGTAGTCAGTTGTTCTGACTGCAACTTTTCAGAGTTCTGCAGGAAGTTTCTGACAAAAATGAAAGCCTTTGGCAAGTGTTTGAGGAAGTAGACAACAGATCGAGATTCCCCTCCCCAAGGGATATATAGTCACTTATGGAGAGATTCCAAGACCTCCTTGTAAATAAAATATTAATGAATTTGAAAGGGAGGTCCCCACTGGAATCAGGAGAGGGCACATAACATTAAAAGCATTTGGAAGGACACCTGGGCGGCTCAGTCAGTTAAGCATCTGACTTCATCTCAGATCATGATCTCATGGTTTATGGGTTTGAGCCCCTCATCAGGCTCTGTGCTGACAGCTCAGAGCCTGGAGCCTGCTTCAGATTCTATGTCTCCCTCTGTCTCTCTCCCTTCTCCGCTCACACTCTGTCTCTCTCTCTATATATATATATCTCAAAAATAAATAAACATTAAATTTTCTTAAATAAAAATAAAAGCATGTGGAAATAAAGACAGAATTGTTCAGAGAAGTAGATAAAACAGAAGCTTGAAAACTGCATATTTCTATATTTGGATATCTAGAAAAGCTTTTGAAAAATAATCTAATACCAGGCACCAGCACATTTCTAGGGAAAGCTAAATCTGCTAAGTATTTCTAGAATTTCAACCTATGCTTCAGATTAATTGTTGTTTCTGCCATTGGAATCCAAAGACAGTTCTTGCATGCTGAAACATACAAGGAAAAAGATGGTACCTTATGAAAAAAGCCATCTATTCCTCTTGTTATGACACATGGAGTTTCCCATATTGCCAGTACTTTTCTCTGATTTGATTCCTTAATGTCAAAAAAAGAGTTGGGATAGTTGTCTGAACTTCCCCCACCGTACTACTGGTCTAGAAAAATCACCAATGAGGAACTAAGCAATACCGAGAGAGCTGGTTTGAAACTCTTGCCTGCTTCGGGAGAAGAATAACCAGCTCAGCAGGGTTTTGTGGTCACTGTTGTTTTCCTTCCAAAAGAGTAGCTCAAACTCTCCCATCACACAAATTCAATCTACACACATCAAAGAAATTCAATGGGAATCCAAGGAAAGAGAAGAGGTAGACAAAACAGACCGAAGTATAACTTTTTGGTTCCTAAATGTCTCAACTACTTTTAAAATGTTCCTTTCATGGGGGCAGGAGAGATTTTTTTTCTTAAATGAAAATAAATAGGGGCACCTGGGTGGCTCAGTCAGTTGAGCGTCTGACTTCGGCTCAAGTCATGATCTCACGGTTCGTGGGTTCGAGCCCCGTGTAGGGCTCTGTGCTGACAGCGTGGAGCCAGGAGCCTGCTTTGGATTCTGTGTCTTCCTCTCTCTCTGTCCCTCCTCCACTCATCCTCTGTTTCTCTCTGTCTAAATAATAAATAAACATTAAAAAAAAATCCTTTCACTTCATCACTTCTTAAAATCCCATGGGAATTAAACAAACAAACTTGATGAAAGAATGAAGGACTTTCAGATGAGAGAGACTGAAAACAGGTAATAAATAGGCAAAACTGGAGTAGAAATGAGGAATTGGGAGCAAAAAATATTAGCAGGAAGAGTCTCCTAGTTTGAGATATCTTTTTGAAATTTCATTCAAGAACTATTTTTTGAGCCAGCTACAGTGAATAAGACCAGGGGTTTACTTACTATAAATAACTTATATAGAGAATGATCCAGATTCCAGACAATAATGATCCAGATTCCAGACAATAATACAGATTGTTTGAGAAATGAGGTAACTTTTGGTTATTTTAATGTCTTAGGTCTAAAAACTGGGTTAGTTTATTTATCACCAACATTCCTGTCAAACTGTCTCTATGGAGCTTCCTACCGTCAATATGTACAACCAGAGAAATGAAGATTGCTTGGAGTTCTAGAAGAGGATACAGCAGAGATCTCTTTTGGGACTGCAGCAGCAAACCAGGAAATCACCTGTGTCTCACGAATCAGAACATCCTGTGTTGTTGCTTTAATCAGATACGCCTTTGCACTATGTAATCATGTTAATGGCTGGTAGCCAAAATATCCTTTTTGTTTGCACCTAACTGTGTCTGTTCTTTCAATTTTGTCTGAAACACCAGCTCTCTGAGAATGTCTCTTGATCTGGGAGAAAATGGCTATCCTTGAATACACCTGGATGATCTACGGGTCTCTATCTTGGCTGTTTTTTTAAAATACTGTTTTGAATCTATTGGTATGGAAAAAATTGGCAAAGACAGCAGTATGTGTATCATTTTCATTTTACTTATTTTTTAAAGATGTTTTATTTATTTCTGAGAGAGAGACAGCGTGAGCAGGGGAGGGTCAGAGAGAGAGGGAGATATAGAATCTGAAACAGGCTCCAGGCTCTGAGCTGTCAGCACAGAGCCCGATGCGAACCGTGAGATCATGACCTGAGCCGAAGTAGGGCACTTAACTGACTGAGCCACCCAGGCGCCCCTCATTTTCATTTTAAAAAGAGTATAGGCTTATTTATTTGTCTTGGCAGTTTTAATGTCAATTTAGTGAGCTAAGCAATGAACTAGAAAACCAGAATGCCAGTTAGTGCTAAAACAGACCACAGGACTTCCTTCTTGGCCAAACTGAGAGAGAAGGCAACTGTCATGAATAACACTAAAATCCTCGAAGCACAGCCCTCTGCTGGTTTAGATGGCTACAGATCAGTAGCTTCACTGTTTCACCCACTGGTGCAAGGTATGTGTGTGTGGCAGGGGAGGTTCAATGATTTCGATAATCTTTGTGCCCATCCAGGTGAGAGAATACCAAAATTGAGGTCTACTGAATCCCTAGAAAAAAATCTTACAGACCGTATACTCTATCTGTATTTTAACTTAGTCATCTTAGTATTTCTAGATAATATTCTCATAAAAAATCCAAACAATAAGTCCCTTGTGTATCTTTTGGTTACCACCCAATGCCACTTTCCTCTCCCAAGATAACCAATGTTAACTAGTTGTTACATATCCTTCCATTCCTTTTCTGTATAAATACATAAATATGACTTTATATATGTTATGTTTCACATTAAATACATTGTACATATTTGCTTATATTTTCACTTAAAATGTTTATAGAGAGCTCTTTTATCTACATTTTACTATCACGCCTTCATCTAACTTAAGCGCCTCATTTTTCAGAAGTGGAAACCCAAATCTAAAGTAGTAAAATGAGGGGTGCCTGAGTGGCTCAGTTGGTTAAGCGTCCGACTTCAGCTCAGGCCACGATCAGTTTGTGAGTTTGAGCTCCACGTCTGTACTGATAGCTCAGAGCCTGAAGCCTGCTTTGGATTCTGTGTCTCCCTCTCTCTCTGCCCCTCCCCTGCTCACACTGTCTCTTCTCGCTCTCAAAAATAAATAAACTTTTAAAATAACTTTTAAAAAATAAAGTAGTAAAATGACTTTCTCCTAAGGTCAGATAGCTACAGAGTAGGGACCAGAGCCCAGCCAGTACTTTTAAAATCAAACAAATCAATCGTTATTTGGTGAACAGAGTTTGCAAAAACTGAAAGGGAAAAAATCCGCTCAGAATCCAATCTGTCCAACAGTTAAACTTAATTTTTTCCCTCAGGTTTGTTTTTGTCTGTATGCAGAACTACTTTTTTACACAGTTGTAATCAGAGCACAAATTTGACTGGCTTTCACGTTTTGTTAATCAGATGTTTATGTTACTACGAAGATGCTTAGTTAATTGGCAATGAATGGTGACTTAATATTTAATAGAGTAGTCAAGTCCTCTTCCCACTAAATCAAGCTCCTTTCCACTGAACTAACCCCCTTTCTCTCATCCTTCAAGTTCCTACCACCTGCTTCACCTTCCCCTAGATCCTGGGTCCGGTCCATTCTCATGCCCCTGGAAGCCATTTCTCAACTCAAAGAGCTCCCATCTCCACCCTGGGTTTCTAGGGGAATCATCTTACTCTCCTGGCCAGGGGTCTCCTCGGAATTCCCCGTCCCAAAAGAAGACTTCACAAGTCGGGCCTGGGAAATCCAGGACATGAAGGTCGCTATTAGCCACGCCCCAGGCTCTGTTTGGGAAACCCCAGAATTTACAAGAGGACCGACGTTGCAGGGGTCATGGTGGGGTCAGGGTGAGAGGGCTGGCCCAGCCTTCTTCACGTGACCCTGTTTCCCCAAGGGAGGAATTCATTTTCCCACCAGAGGGGGCGCTGGGGGCGAGGGGTGAGTGGGGGCAGGGGCCGGTTCCCTCCCTTCCCGGGTACTCCTGGGTGTCGCTCCTGGGCCCGGGCCCTGACGCCATCTGCCTGCGACGGGGGCGGAACGCACTTGACGCCATCTCCGGGCGCCCGGCTGGGGGGGCGCTGGGTGTGGGGCGGCTCCGGGGCCGGGGATGGCGGCGGCCGCGGCCGCGGCGGCTCNCCCTTGGGCCGGCCTCCCTGAGGCCAAGCAGGCCTGGGCTCGAAGCTCTGGAGGAAGTGGCCTCCTGGAGCCCATTGCCCCGCCGGACCGGGGCCCGAGAACCGCGAACCCGGGGAGCGAAGGAGGCCGCGCCTAGAGTCCCGCGCGCTTTTCTCCGGCCCGGCCCAGAAGGCGGCCTCAGGCCCTGGAGCCCCCGCGGCTGTGTCTCGAGGGCCGGGGTGTCCCAGTCTTCGGGGCGGGAAGGGGCCCCCAAACAAGGAAGCATCGTCTGCGGGGCCTTGCCCCAGCCCCTCTGCTTGAAGGGTCGGCCCCCCACCCCTAAACGTTGAATTCCTAATTTCGAGTCGTAGCCTTGCTGAAGCAAGGATTGCAGGATCACGAGAAGCCATAACCCGTAGTCTCTTCCAAGCCCCACTGTTTTCTGGCGGGCGCACCTCTCGCCGTCACCGAATTTTGGGCTCAGTCTCTTGATTCTGGACTCTGGCAACGTTGGCAGCTCTCCGGGACGGTCCCCCCTCCCCGTTAGCTCGGTCAGGGTCACAAGCCGCGTCTCCACGCTGAGAAGTCCTCTTTGAGCCCCTCCTGAAGCCGACGTTTCAGATTCCGAAATGTGTTTTCCGTTGTGGGAACCTGGTGCACAGGCTTGGCTCTTTGCTGGCATTCCCTCACCTTTTGCCTCTTGTAGTTCTTTTCGTAGGCCGCGTTTGGCTAACCTAGAGGCAAGTTTTCCTTAAGGTTTTAGTTGCAGGAAGCAAAGATCATTGAGGGATTGGAGATGTGACCCCAATTTCTGTTGTGAATGAGGGAGAGAAAGCTAATTGCCTTTCAGCTGGAACTGAAGCTGGCGAAGAGATGCAGGACTTGTGCCCACTGTGTAATTTGTGTTTATGAAACTGAGAATTTTTCCTCCCAGGTTTCCCTGTCGGATCACCTTTTCTTGTACGTACACACCTTGCCACCCGATTAAGAGATAAATGTTGCCTTCAGTTTGGTTAGAGGCTTGCAGTTCTGAAGGACTTGAACAGGACAGTGGGTGGTTTCTCAGAGTACTGGTCGGTATTACTTTAGCTGTTTTGAGAGATTAAGGTTCTGTTCTTCGGTGCTGATGTTACTGGCATGTGTAGATTCAGATATTGAGAGCTTAGTGCCAGTTTCCCCATTGTTAGCTACATGAGGACCAAGGCAGTGTTTTCATTTTCTTTCACATCTGATTCATCATTTGGTATGAAGTTGTCACTTAGAACCTTTTACACACACACACACACACACACACACACACACACACACAGGATCCTGGGTTTTTTTTACCCTGAAAATCACTTAATGAGGCTTCCCCTTGAGTGACTCCCCCTTGACCTCTTTTTCTGCCCCAGAAACATAAATAATTGTTCTTTTTCTCTAGTGCCACTTTTGTCATTTAAATAACCTCTACATCTGTTTTCATCATCCCTGAATAAACGTGAAACCATTGCAGTTGATCTTTTCGTCTTCCCATTGATCACATGGGAATAATGTTGAGTCTTCCATTTTTGGTTGTGCATTTACTGAAATTGGGACTGGAAGTAAATTTAATCTTTGAGAATGGATATAGGTAGAGAATGAAGAAGATGATATTAAGGAAAAAACAAAATTAAACAATTTTTTTCAGGATGTCTTCCTACAAATTAGAGCTTAAGACATAGCTTTTTCTTTATTCAAAGGCCTAGACACTCTAGATAAATGTGCTGTTACCTCAGGAGCAGAGGATGAGGCAGGAATTTGTGGACTCAAATGTTTTTGTGGCTTTAGAATTACCTTTCTTGATGACTCAGGGGAAAGTGAGAGTCTAGGCTCCTGCTTACTCCTACTTACTGTTTCTGTCTTGTAGGCTCCCAAGGCAGTGGGGAGGACACTGCTTCTTACTACAGCGGCTCAGAGGCACCACTGGAAGCTCAGGTAATAACAGGAGCTTTGGATACCTTGTTGCAGAAAAAGCGTCTGGCATTCAAGAGTCAAAAAACAGAACACAGTGTGATACCCAGATCTAAAGAACTGGAGCCTTGATTGGAAGAAATAGGTGACCAAGTTCATATGTATTGAAATGTTCAGACCAAAAGGATACTTTATGACAATGGACAAAAGCACGTATGAAAGGTGACAGTGAGAGAAAGGGCAGAGAGAACTTTTTATGAATGATTTAGACCTTAGATAGTAATAAACAGGCATGTTTGGAGGACTGGAGCCAGAATTTTAGGAAGTTGTGCCTAGAGCAGACCTACAATGGAAAAGGAACCATTGGCAAAAGAAAATACACAGGACAATAGAAAGAGAATGAATGAAGAAAGTTCACTGAAGATGGCCAGTGAGAAGAAAAGAGGTCTTTCCAGACTAGGGGTAAAAAGTGAGGTCAGAAGAGTTTTGTTGCTCTTTAGGGAGGAGGAGAAACAGATAAATTATGGAACACACTAGTACAATCAGTCTCCCCATAGGGCCCAAGTTTGAATGTAGTATTTCATAAGGCAAAGAAGACACTATTTTTCATTGGTACCTGTGTCTTTGAGATTGTGGTGATAGGAGGCAAAGGAGGATGAGAGTTTAGCCAGGTCTAGGGTTGGGGGGTTGGGAAAAGGTGAGATCATAACCCAAATTAGGCTGGGGAAAGGAAGCAAGGATGAGGTCATATGTTCAGGAAAGAAGATAGTGCGGTAGTTGTTGGTGACAAAAGGAGAAGCTTAGGAAAAAGAACCAGCAGCAATGACCATGTGGTCAAATCTTCTTAGGGAGGAAGGCTGGGAAGAGTCAAGGTCCCTGTCAAGGCACAACTAATCATGAAGATGTTGGTCTCTCTGGGGTTGTAGATCCCACAGGTTATTTACGCATCGTTGAGTGTTTATTCTTGTAGCTGTCTGTAGTTTTTCTGTTTGTTTCATGTTCTGGGCTGAATGGATGAGAGTAGTGGCATCCTTGTGTGCCCCTTTCTCATACATTTTTTTTTCTCCCAGCAGCCCCCTTTGTAACATCTTCCTCCACGGGCACGGTTTCTCCTACTTCCTTTGACTTGGTTCACCCCTAGGTTACTTTTCTTTGCTTCTGATTTGTTCCCTAGCAGATGTGGGCGCCCCAGCCAGCAGCAGAGAGGGGTGCAGGGGAGCCACAGAGAAGCCCCTTCTGATGCCCCAAGGAGCAAGCCAACCCCTTCCAGGCTCCAGGAACACCACAAAGCAATATGAAACCTGTTCATGAGAGGAGTCAGGAATGCCTTCCACCAAAGAAACGAGACCTCCCCGTGACCAGCGAGGATATGGGGAGAACTACCAGCTGCTCAACTAACCACACACCCTCCAGTGATGCCTCTGAATGGTCCCGAGGGGTTGTGGTGGCCGGGCAGAGCCAGGCAGGAGCCAGAGTCAGCCTGGGGGGTGATGGAGCTGAGGCCGTCACTGGTCTGACAGTGGACCAGTATGGTATGCTGTATAAGGTGGCTGTGCCACCTGCTACCTTCTCCCCAACTGGCCTCCCATCTGTGGTGAACATGAGCCCCTTGCCCCCCACATTTAATGTAGCGTCTTCACTGATTCAACATCCAGGAATCCACTATCCCCCAATCCACTATGCTCAACTCCCATCCACCTCTCTGCAGTTTATCGGGTCTCCTTATAGCCTTCCCTATGCTGTGCCACCTAATTTCCTACCAAGTCCCCTCCTTTCTCCTTCTGCCAACCTCGCCACCTCTCACCTTCCACACTTTGTGCCATATGCCTCACTCCTGGCAGAAGGAGCCACTCCTCCCCCCCAGGCTTCCTCCCCAGCCCACTCATTCAACAAAGTCCCTTCTGCCACCTCCCCACCTGGGCAATTGCCACATCACTCGAGTACTCAGCCACTGGACCTTGCTCCAGGCCGGATGCCCATTTATTATCAGATGTCCAGGCTACCTGCTGGATACACTTTGCATGAAACTCCTCCAGCAGGTGCCAGTCCAGTTCTTACCCCTCAGGAGGGCCAGTCTGCTCTGGAAGCAGCTGCTGCCAATGGACAGAGACAGCGAGAACGAAACTTAGTAAGACGGGAGAGCGAAGCCCTCGACTCCCCCAACAGCAAGAGTGAAGGCCAGGGACTGGTACCAGTGGTAGAATGTGTGGTGGATGGACAATTGTTTTCAGGTTCTCAGACTGCACGGGTGGAGGTGGCGGTGCCGGCACACCGAGGGACCCCAGACACCGACCTTGAGGTCCAGCGGGTGGTTGGCGCTTTAGCTTCTCAGGACTATCGTTTGGTGACGGCTCAGAGGAAGGATGAGCCCAGCCCTCTCAACCTGTCCCATCATACACCCGACCATCAGGGTGAGGGACGAGGGTCAGCCAGGAACCCAGCAGAAATGGCCGAGAAAAATCAGGCCCGAGGGTTCTACCCTCAATCCCATCAGGAACCGGTGAAACATAGACCTTTACCCAAAGCAATGGTTGTAGCCAATGGCAACCTGGTGCCCACTGGAACTGACCCAGGTCTGCTACCCGTGGGCTCGGAGATCCTGGTGGCATCAAGTTTGGACATGCAGGCCAGAGCCACCTTCCCAGATAAGGAGCCAACGCCACCCCCCATTACCTCCTCCCACGTGCCCTCCCATTTCATGAAAGGCGCCATCATCCAGCTGGCTACAGGGGAGCTGAAGCGGGTGGAGGACCTCCAGACCCAGGACTTTGTGCGCAGTGCCGAAGTGAGCGGGGGGCTAAAGATTGACTCTAGCACGGTTGTGGACATTCAGGAGAGCCAGTGGCCTGGATTTGTCATGCTGCATTTCGTGGTTGGTGAGCAGCAGAGCAAAGTGAGCATCGAGGTGCCCCCTGAGCACCCCTTCTTTGTATATGGCCAAGGCTGGTCCTCCTGCAGCCCCGGGCGGACTGCACAGCTCTTCTCTCTGCCCTGCCATCGGCTGCAGGTGGGAGATGTCTGCATCTCTATCAGTTTACAGAGCTTGAACAGTAACTCAGTTTCTCAGGCTAGCTGTGCTCCCCCAGGCCAGCTGGGTCCTCCCCGAGAAAGGCCTGAGAGGACAGTCTTGGGACCCAGAGAGCAATGTGACAGTGAGGGGAAGAGCCAGCCTCCAGGTGAGGGCTCCCAAATGGTAGAGCCCTCGCAGCCGGAGCCTGGTGCTCAGGCCTGCTGGCCAGCCCCAAGCTTCCAAAGATACAGCATGCAAGGGGAGGAGGCACGGGCTGCGCTGCTTCGTCCCTCTTTCATTTCACAGGAGGTAAAGCTGTCCATCGAAGGGCGTTCCAATGCAGGAAAGTGAACCTCTCTCCCAGACCAGGACTGGGGCTTCACCCCAGCGCTGGGCCTCACCGTGAGCAGGCAGAGGATTTGCACATGCCGAGCAGGGAATGGCTGTCTTGGCAGTGAGATTGGGGGGAAAGAGGAGGCATGAAGGCAGCCTCCCAAGGCAGGGTCTGTTGCTCATTACCCCATGGCAGCCTTTCAGGACAGTCCCAGAGGGTGCTGCGATGGGGAGCAGCAGGCTTAAGCCAAGGAAGGATGGGGGTGCACACAGGATAAGAAACATTCCAAATATCAGGGCCTCCCTGTTCTTTCCGCCCCATCCCTAGCTCCTGCAAGGGGAAAGTCAGGCTTTTGGGGGCAGGTGGCAGAGGGAGGGAGCAAAGAAAGAGCCAAAAATGATGATCCACAGCTTATAGTAGCAGTTCAACTGTCTGAAGTTTTTTTCCTTTCTTTTTTGTGGTGGGAGGGCAGGAAGCCCCATGATTGGGATTAAAGGGTTCCCTCCCAGAACTCTTCTTTTGAGAGCTGTGCACTTTAAAGGGTGATTTTGTTACAGATGTCTGTGGGTTTGTGGGGGAGGAGCACTCATCTACAGGACTCGGCTCGATCCTGTGCTTCAGCCCTTTCCCATCTCCCCACCATTCCTCCCACAAGGCGTCTAGCACCAGGAGAGAGAGAAACCCCTCCAGGCTTCAGAGTGAAGTACTGCTTTGGCGGGGACCCAGTTAGGGGACTTTGGGAGAAAGACCTGATGGACAGGTGACCGGGCTCTAGGGAGGGCTTCTGGAAAGGTAGCTGACCTAACAAAGCTCCTCCTACCCAGCATGCCAGACCTACTTCGAAATTGTACTGAATTTCTAGTTGGTAATGGTGACTTTTGAAAGAACCAGTGGACCTTTTTACCCAGTCCCCTATTCTCTTCCTCCGTCTATGTTGTGCCTAAGTGCCTGCGCTGCCCCCACCCTTCTGCTCCCCTAACCTCTGCATGGTGTCTTGACCTGGGCCTGACTTGTAGCTGCACTGCCTTTCCCCTTCTGCAAAATTGCTTCTGTCTACTCTGACCAAGACCTCTAGTTTTTGGTGTGTAGGGGTCTCTCTGATTTTCTTTTCAGTTACATTTCCTGTTTTTAAAAACTCATGGAGAATCATGTCTCCTCCTCTTCTGCAGCTGAACAGCTTGGTAGAGAAACAAGAAGGGAACTGTGCTCTGGGTCAGGGCAAATACACCTGGCTGGGCAGTGCCCATCCTGGTGTTTTTACACAGCCCCTGCTATCTTATTCCACTTCCTGTCAGCATTCAGGCTTCTCTGAACCATCCCCTTCCATAGCCAGCTCTAAGGTTCTGGGATAGTCTTGATAAGTTTCCAGTACCTGAAGTCTCCTAGACTTCATTTTGTGGTAGAGAATTCCTCTGCAAAGAGCATTCTTAATCTTAGTTGCATTTGTTCCCTTGTGTCTTAAGCTCACATTTTCTTCACAACTTTTAGCATCAGCTTGGACTGTGGGTTTCCACTGGGTATTGAGAATTAGGCTCCCCCACCAGCTTTCAGGTGGGTGGGTGGGTTTTTTGTTTGTTTTTCAGGGGTCTTCAGACTCTTGAAGCAACTCAGGGTATTGTCCACCCAGCTCTCTGGTGAGGCTTCTCCCAGCATATGATCCTGGCATTTCCTTTAGAAATGTACTTTGACTGGCCAAGGCCTTGCCTGTCATCAGGAGTCCCAAACCTCTGAGGTCTGATCTCTGCTCTGCCAAGGACTTCAGGCAAGTCTTGTGACCTCTCGCTCTTTCACTTCCTCCCCAGCTGCCAAATGGGGATAAATAATCTTACCTACCTCCTGGGGGGAGGGGGAGTTCTGAGAATGGAGTCATTCTTAGTGTTCAGGTGCTAAAGGTTGTTCTCCTGGGGGAACTAAGTGACTGAGACTGGCTTGTTTGCTCCAAGCCCTATATGCTACTGTTTCATTCCCAGAAAGCAATTACTTTGTCGGTCAGGTTTTAGGGGCCCATCCAAAGGAAGCTGCTGACCTGACTGTGAGTGCTTAAGTGTCCAGGTCACCTCAGAACCAAACACCAACTGTGTGTGGTGAACACTCAGCCTTGTATGCATGTGGGATCATCACCTTTCCCTTTCTCTGTCCCCCGTTTTCTCTGAATGCTGCTTTCTCTGGTTTGTTTCCTACAGAGGAGGCCTGTGGGAATAAGTCTTGAGGAATCCTCTCAAGATGACAGCCCCAGGAGAAGGCTTCATCTCTGACTGTTCGGTGGTCAACTCATTCCTAGGGATTATTGTTTGCACGGGTTTCTCAGAAACATCCTTCCTCATAGGAAGGCTCACCAACTGAGTACAGTGGCATGCACACAGTAGACACTCAAGAAGTGTTCCCTGAGGACACCAATTGAGCTTTCTCCTTGCGGGAGCAAAGGTACATCCATCCAGATACGGTAGTTTAAATCAAGTAACCCTCCACTTCCCAGCCTGGTAATTTCCACTGAATCCTGGAAAGAGAAAATCTTGTGCACATTGGCAAGTTGGGCCCTGACCTTTCTGCTGCTGTTCCTCTTCTGTCTCTTGCTGGTGAAGGAATATCAGCAGCTCTTCTAGTACCATGTCATGTGTATGGAATATATTAATACTGTTTTGCAAAGCTGCAGAGGTGTCTTTTGTCAAGTATGGGCTCCCAGTAAAAGAGGCTCTGTGCTCTAAATCTTGGTCAGAGCTGTGGCATTCTACTTGCCTTTTCCTTCTGGTTCAGTCTTTTCTTCCAGGCATGAGAAATAACAGGAGCCTGTGGTATATCTGTTCTTCCTTAAAGGAATTTCATAGGTTTGCAAGAGGCCTAAAAGCAGTTTGGGGATAGTGAGCATTTTAGTGGAAGCTGTCAGCTTTTTGGGAAATGGGCAGTTGAAGAAGGCCAGAGCCTTGTCAGTGGTAGAAGATTCCCAGAGTTTAGGAATAGAAAGGAGGACTGCTAACTCGCACTGAACAGGAGTGGCTATACCGATTTGGGAGGTAGAGTGACCAGGTAAAGGATGAGTAATACGTCCAAGTCTTGGATCATCATTCCTATTAAGATTATTAAGATTAATGTACATTGTGGGGGGGCATGGAGGGTGATGGCATGGGGGAAGGGAATTCAGGGCTGAATGCTTGTACCCAAGGGGAGGGCCCCTGGCAGATCTGGACTGACCCTTCTATACTCTTGGTCCCAGTCGGTCTTAACACCAAGGGCTTTGGTTTATGCTGCTTTGCCACTGCTGCTGTCTGCTCACTGTCCTGCCTGCTGCCTTTTCTAGCTCCCTGTCCTTCCATGTCTGACCACAGAGAGGAAATCCAGGCATCCTGTCCATTCTTACCTTTGCAAGTGTTAATTCATAGCAAAGTCAAAGGGATAGTATGAAATGCTGCTGGTGGGCTGGTGAATCCAAAGGGATATGGCTTCAGTGCTTGCTGGGAGCCCTTTGGCTCCAAACACCTGACTGTCTTGAGGGAGAAGCAAGCAGGTCTTATTAGTGGGCATTTTCTATGTATTAACCGCTTTCCTTTGTGGTATCTTGTATCCTGTTTTTAAAATAAATGATGAGGAACTGGGTTAGGGCCTGTGTCAGCATCCTAGGGAGGTTCATCTGGCTCCAGTTAAATGGATTCTGGGACTGGAGAGGGTTTAAAGTTTGACTGAAATAGCCCCTCTGTGGATTTAGTTTTACTAGTGGACATCATAGAAGATAAACAGGGTGGTGATATGATTTAAACCTGCGACAAGCAGGCACATTGGAGAGGTGAACGATCACACTGGAGATGAAGGGTGGACGTGGGTTGACTGGGAAAGGGCCCGGGTCCATTGGAGTAAAGATACCTAATTAACTGAATTGGCCATGGAGATTAAGAGCAAAGTAAATCGGGTAGAGGCCAAGTTTTAGGGAGACTTCCTGGCCTCCTAGGGCTAAGTTTACTAAACCACACTGAAGCTACAATACTTTCCAGATGGGAAAAAGTGTACACTACAGTTGAAGAGCTGGACTGTAAGGTGGATGTTGACCAGGAACCTATTAGCCCTTTGCTGGGAAGCCGTCACCGTCCAGCTTCCCTGGGCTAGGGAAGGCCTCCCACATTATGCAATAATAAAATAAGCATCTGGGTCTTTGCAGCTATCAGTTGCTCTTTCAACTCTAGGGTCCGTCTTTGGGCCAGAAACCCGGTCTGGGCCTGGGATAACACTGGCCCTCGATGCTAGAGTTGACTGCACTCTCTCCTTACCTGCAGACTATGCACAGTGCCTGGGGTGGAAGGAGGAGAGCTGGTGCAGTTTGCCCTGCTGAGCCTCCCCAGCAGGGACAGTAGTAATAAATGCACTTTTCACACTAAGGTTTCTTTATTAGTTCTCCTGTTAAGCCTAGATCCTCCCCCGGTAGATTGCAAACTCAGTCTGTGTGACCCCAAAGCCATTCTACTGCAGATGCCCAGCAGTGAAGATGGCCTCAAATTGGGTTCCTGTCTGCAGTGTGTATGGCAGCAGCCCATGTGCCTTTACCTATTGTCAAACTTGCAAGCATTTATTTCTGTCTTTATGATTGTCACGGGGACTGAGGTTCTTCAGAGAGGGAGCTGGTGACACAGTGGTTTTACACCCACTCCCTAGACAGGGAGTTTGCACGTGGTTGTGAGCTGTGAGTGGTTAGTGCATTGCTGGTATTGCTGAAGGCAGGGTGCATCCCTCATTTGCTTGATACTCACACTCAAGAGAATATAAATTGTGTTTGGAAGAGACTGACTGTACTCGTGGCAAACTTGAAGTATTAAAATAAGGCTGTCCCCTACAACCTTCCTAGTCACACACAGGATCCCTGTAGCCAAAACAGTATATGTTCCAGCTGCAGAGAGCAGACTGCTCTCAGCTTGCACAGCACCTTAGGGGAGGGAAGAATATATGGATAGGGAATGGGGTGGAGAAAGGAAAGCGGGAATGTTGTCAACCAGGTGGCTTTAGGGTCCTGAGGAGTAAAAAAAGGATGGCACTGGGGAGGTCTGGATGGATCTGATTTGTGTAGGAGTTCCCTGTAGATAAATTACTGATCCCCCAACTACTATCCCCAGTATGTAATGGCTGAATTAATATGTAATCAACTGCATTGTATCTAAAGCCTTAGAACTAGTCAGGTGCTCCCCCCACCCAGTACCATTTCTTACCCTCTAATCCTACCTGATCTTTAACAAAGCATTAATAATTCTAAGGATAATCTCTATTTTGTTGTGCTTTTTTGTAACTGTTTTAAATAAATCAATTTGTACTGTATATTTGTACTTTTGTGAGATCCTTTTTGCTGTTTTACCATTTTAAGTCTCTGTACTTGGCTACACACAGATTGTATTTTTATTGTTAATGCTCTTCTTATGGATACCTGCATTTAACTTGTGGACTATGTAAACACAATATATATCAATATCTATATATCTATATATCTATCTATATAAACTACTAGCTTTTCCTTCTGGTGTTTGCGCCTTCTTCTTATCCCAGCCTTAGATGGTGGCTGCTGGGTGGGGGATAGCTTATGGGAGAGCTTGTAATATAGCAAAGGGTTCCCATCTTTATATGGTGGGCTCTGAGCAGATTGTGCAGGCTGGTCCTGAAGCATGTCTGCACGTTCTGTTGGAGTATTTTTCAGTAATGCAGAAGTCTACCTTTACACTTAGATGTTCGCATGATCAATCACAAGGACTTATAGACACCCTCACTGCTGGCCTTTTCTCCAATTCTTTTCTCTCCTTGGGAATATTGCCAGAAATTGCTGGAATACATCAGCAGCAATTATATCTACTGCTTCTAACTTAGAAAGCTTGCCAGTAGTAGGAGGTGAAACACTCAGGTGCATGATTGTGATTCAGATACATTTATTGAGCACTTACTAGGTGCCACAAACTTTCCTAAGTTACATTTATTATTATATTAATATACACATTTGCTATATATTAATAGTCATTTGTTGCTAATATTATTATTTTGTGGTGGGGAAACCAAGACAGAAGTTAAGTAACTTCTCCAGAGTTACAGATTGTTTTAATAAAAGTTCAGGTTTTTAATTTTAATAATGTTTATTTTTGAGAGAGACAGGTGAGTGGGAGATTGAGAGAGGGGCAGAGAGAAAGGGAGATGCAGAATCTGAAGCAGGCTCCAGGCTCTGAGCTCTCAGCACAGGGCCTGACGCAGGGCTTGAATTCATGAACTGCAAGATCACGACCTGAGCCAAAGTTGGACACTTAACCAACTGAGCCACCCAGGTGCCTCAAAAGTTATAGATTTTAAAGGGCAGTGCAGAATTTTATTTATTTATTTTTTAAAATTTATTTCTAGGAGAGAGAGAGAGAAACAGCGTGAGCAGGGGAGGGTCAAGAGAGAGAGGGAGTCACAGACTGAAACAGGCTCCAGGCTCTGAGCTGGCAGTCAGCACAGAGCCCGACGTGGGGCTCGAACCCACGAACCGCGAGATCATGACCTAAGCGAAAGTCGGACGCTTAACCGACTAAGCCACCCAGGCGCCCCGGGCAGTGCAGAATTTTAAATCCAGGCATCAGATTCCTGAGTTTGTATTCATTCCTAGTTTATTATGATATTTAACCAAGATAATCCATGTAAAGTGCTCAGAATAATCTTTGACACATGGTGAGTGCTCAACCACTTTGAAGCATCCCAAGTAGGAGTTCATTATGGAGCTTTGTGAAAGACAGGCACTTGGCTCAGTTAAGTATTTTCTTTTAATTGTCCAGTACGTTCAAATAAGCTTTTCTTAAATTTTTTGTGTTCCCTGAACAGAAGTATCTCAGCCTCCCTGGTAGAAATTAACCTGTTTGGGGAGGGGAGTGTCAGTTAACACTATTAAATAGCCTTAAATCTATGGAAGTCGGAGAGGAGTCCAAGTTTCCTTGTTATGATATTGGAAGAGGTCCACATTCCTGGCATAGTTATTTTTCTGGCTACAACTTAACTAGGGCACTTCCTTCTGGACCTCAAGATCTATAATTATCTAAACTGTACACAACGTTTGGTGCAGGTTAAGGAAAGTTCTGTGCTTGTTCTGTACCATCACAGACACTTTTAAGAAATGACCTCAGCTCTGGTCTCCTCCTCGGTTTGGCAGACCTACAAACTGGTCATTTTGCTTGGGCTTTGACCACTGTCAACCTCAACTCTCTTCTCACTTTAATTCTGGATTTTTCTCAATGGGTTTTATTATCCTACCTTGGCTCTGGGGAATAAATAGAAAGATCGATCACTTCTCTCAAACAAGAGTTCCTTGGTACTATAAACCTTAATCTTTGAGCTATTTTTTTTTTTGAAATTTTAGATTTTCTTAAATATTTAGAGAAAGAGAGAGAGAGAATGAGAATCCCAAGCAGACTGCACATTGTCAGTGCAGAGCCCAAGGTGGGGCTGGATCTCACAGACAGTGAGATCATGACCTGAGCTGAAATCGAGAGTTGGATGCTGGGGGCACCTGGGTGGCTCAGTTGTTAGAGCATCCGACTCTTGACTTTAGCTCAGGTCATGATCTCACGGTTTGTGGGATCAAGCCCCACATCGGGCTCCATGCTTGCAGTGCAGAGCCTGCTTGGGATTCTCTCTCTTTCTCTGCCCTTCTCCCCAGCTCGTGTTCTTTCTCTCAAAATAAATAAACTAAAAAAAATTTTTTAATTGAGAAAAAGAGTTGGATGCTTAACCAAATGAGCCATCCAGGTGCCCCGGAAGGTTCATACTTCTATGAAGTAGCTCTAAATGAAGCTGACTGCTGTCTAGGATAGGATAAAAAAAAAATTTAAGTTTATTTACTTGAGAGAGAGGGAGACCTAGAATCCCAAACAGGCTCTGCACTGCAAGTGCAGAGCCGGATGTCAGACTCAATCCCATGAAAAAGTAGATCATGACCTGAGCCAAAAGCAAGAGGTGGACGTTTAACCAACTGAGCCACCCAGGCATCCCGAGGATAGGATTTTTAAAGTTTGACAAGTTGAATTCTGCTGGGAAAGGTAGCCATCCCATAGCCTAAAAAATACTACATCTCTTTAGAAAATGCCAGTTATGAGAATAGTCATGTATTTCTGAGTTTGGACCTTTGGGACTACAGGTGATCTTTGTTAGGCTGTGGGAATGGACCCTCACAAAGTCAGCATTGGTTCTTTATTGTCATAGGTATGTCTTATCAACTTGTAAAGGCCCAAACAAGGGATCTCTGGGACACTTGAATTGAGGTGCGCCTTCTCTTCAGAAGACAATCTGCCAGAAGTCCCTGCCTAAAACTTCCACCCAGGTCTCTCCTACATCACTTCATTTGCTAGAATGAAATGGAGATAAAAGCAGAAAAAGGGCAGTAAAGATAAAATTAATTTATTTGCCCTCACAATTCCGTGGACCACACTGGGCCCCACAGTCCTAGAAGCATGCCCTGCAGCAGTGGGCTGGGGAGTCCAGTTCTCTGGAGTGCCTACTCCCTTGTCCAGAGCCACATTAAGCCTGCTTCCGACGGACCCCAGCATCCTGTTCCCACATGCAAAGGTACGCAGGTCCATCTGTAGCCAACCCGGACCTGCCTCTGGCAGTAAGGACAGGGCCCTGCGGCTGCTACTGCACTGATCCCTGGGGACCTGGGTGAGTGGGAGGGCAGGTGGGGTTCAGTGCAGAGAGCTGCTGTTTTGCTCTTCAAAGGCCATCTTGCCCAGGAGCTGGCTGTCCAACTCCACCCCACTCACAGGCAGCTGGAAGAAGTTCATTTCGGCTGCTAAGGCCGCCATGGCAGAAGGGTCCTGGCCAAACTGAGCTCGCAACATCATGTCCATTTTCTCCAGCCTCCTCTTGAGCCGCTTGGCTTCCCGCTCCCGGATAAGCCGGGCCTGCCTCTTCTCTGGGGTTTCATTGGCCCGCTTCAGCCTCATGGCCTCCCGATCCCGCTGCAGCCTGCGTGCCCGCTGCTCATCAGTCTCCTGCATGCGCTGCAGGCGCTTGGCTTCACGGTCCCTCATGCGCCTTACTTCCCGCTCCTCTGGCGTCTCATTGTCCCGCCGGCTTTTCTTGGCCGTGCGCTCTCGTTCCAGCCGCTGCAGCCGTACTTCCAGAGGCTCATTCTGTCGACGTAGGGCCCACTTGCGAACACTGGGGGTCTGTGCTTCCAGTAGCTTACGGTAGGCAGCACAATTGTTGCACACAAGCAGAATTCCAGCAGGGTACACTGGAGGACTGAAGGCAATGTCCTTCCCTTCAGCACTGGAGGGGCCCTCACTATGGGCTGGGGGTAGGGATTCCATATTAAGTACTTCAGGGAGTTTCTCACTGGAATACAAAAATTTCAGAGGGTTAGTGTCTCCTAGTCCAGCTCAGATGTCCAACTCTGACTTATTCTGGTCTTACTGGGCCAGCTGCTCCCAGTTCACCACTAGGGGTCAGTCTGAGGACTTGGGAGACCTCTTCTAGCCCCCCAACCCCCACCTTCTCTGGGCTAGGTATCTATCAAGTCATAAAGTCTACCTGGAGTTGGAGACTAAGCCAACTTCCAGGTATCAGCCCAACCCCCACAAATTTGCAGTTTTCATTCCAGATGGCTGGTGGTGTTCCTAAGAACCAGGTAGGGCAGTCCTCCTGTGGAAGCAGCAATCCTTGAAGTGGAAGCTACATTTAGGGGAGTCCACCAGCTCAGCCTCTCCTGCCTTGGCTGACTCTGCATTGTACCCTCGGCAAATGGAACTAGGACACAATTCACATAGTTCCAGTCTTCCTGAGACTCTTTGCACCCTGTGACTTCTTTCACTGAGTTTTATTATGAATGTTCTAGGACTGCTTCCCTGCCCCCATCTCTTATGAAAATATTATTCTGACAGAGGAAGGAAATGGGAATTCATTTCCATTTGGGGATATCTAATGGAATGGGCATATTTACTAGCTTCATTACTTGTATTTCCAAAGAGTCAAGAGTCAGTTGCCTTTGCATTACCTATCTCTAGCCTTTGTTTTTATTTGAGAAAGCAGAACCCGCACCCAGTAATTTGTTCCCAGAGCAAGAGGTTTAGGTGGCCAGCTAACCTGTTAAATGTGGCATGGCTGGTAAAACGGGCTCCACACACAGCACAGTTAGACCTCTGGTCCTCCGAGTGGATTAGGAGGTGACGACCCAAGGACCCTGGGGAACTGAGGGCCCGGCCACAGACAGGACACATATAGCTTTTGGCGCTCACCACTGCTGCAGTGTGCTGTAAAACAGAGCCTTAATCTGTCAACTCATGCAACCTTTAGATAAGTTACACCCACTCAGAGACTGCTTTCTACGAAATGTCCCCTTTCCTTAGTCTCAGATAAAGGGATTTGCAACAATTCTCCCTGTTTAGCACCTGGAAAAGTAAGAGTCTTGTGTCAACAGGCCTTTAGAAGGGCCAGACCATTCAGATTATTGTTCAGATTTCATTAGTTTTGAGTTTTGACTATGTTCTGGAACATGCAGCTGGCCAAATGAACAACAGGGCTCCAAAGAGCCCTCTTCAAAACCCGCAAAGAATTCATGCTTGGGATAATTTCTATCTGCTTGCTTCACACTGTGTAGGTACAAATGCATGGTAAGGAAGCAACAAAGGCCAAGTGTAGAAGCTAGCTGGGAAGACTGGAATCCAAAAGACACTTGGTCTTGCCTTTTCTTCAATCTTTTCAAAAGTCTTCTAAAGAAATACGTCTCTTCATGAACCAACTATCTGTATGGTAAAGCCCAGGCTGCCATGTGTGCTGATGCCTTTCTAATACAGATCACAAGGCAAAGGTGCTCTGTGACTTGATCAGGGAAAAAAGAGCACAAGAGCTTGTGTTCTTCTGATCCCCTCATTTACACTTTCTCTAATATAACAGAAACATTTATGTTAAGTCATTTTTTCTTCTTTAAAACAAAGCCCTCATTATTAACGGATCTTAGTTTCTATTTCACTATTTAGAATATGCATTAAGTAATTTTGGGAAAAAAATGATACTTAATTTTCAAAGGTGTCTGCCTGGGAACCCAGAACAGTTTACCCAACATATTCCACTTAGTCTCTAAAATGTTCTGGAACCCTGAGTGGACTCTTCCTGGAAGCAACAACCCAAGGTTCCTTTGGGAGCTGGAGGCAAAGGCTAACCAATAAACGAGCTGCTGAGCAAGTGGCTCCCCAGCCCATACCTGGTACACATGAGCAATTAGCTGCTCTCGACTCCCACAGTCTAGCTGGCAGAGGGGACACTGGCAGAGTCCAAGTAAGGGGTCAGAATTCAAGTTCCCCGTGACCTGCAATTCAACAAGTAGGCAATTCATTAAGGCAGCTTACCACTCTTTTCCCTGCCCCTACTTCTTTTAACAGGCTATCCTGTTAAAAGGAACACAACCTGATATCACATGTTATTCTTAGGTTCCCATTATGGACTGAAGGAAAAGGTAATAGGGCAAGGGAATTAAATTTGCCCCTTTCTTTATTTTCTCCAAGGCTTCCTGCCATGAGGACATAGGGCATATCTATGCCCCAGGGACAGCTTATCTATTTTTTCCCCTAAGGTTAACTCTCTTGGATTAGCTTCTCTCCGGCTGTGCTTCTTGCAGGAATCCTCAGGAAACAATTTAGTGAGAAGATGGCACCTCAGGTAACACTCTGACTTAAATTTGCAAGCATATTCAAGAGTACATTTCAGGAAGTCAGCCGATAGTCTTGCAAAAGTGAATATTCTGTCTGGAAAGAAGTGGGGGAGCTGTACCTCAGTTAGTGATATGTAGGTAGACAGGAAAGCTGGTGTGATGAGAGTTGTGTCTGAGGTTTGGGTAAAGGGAGCTGTGAAGGAAGACAGGCTTCACATGAAGGTCCAGGAGACAATCGGGCATCAGGGCCAAGGAGAATAACGGCCGGGGGTGGGGGTGGGGCGGTCGTTCCTGGGCTCAGAAACCATTTGTCACTTGCCTCATGCTCTACCACTTCATTCCCACCAACAGGCTGCTCCACATTTTCTAACTCTTTTTCCACTTTGACCACCCCTCCATCTTCCTCTGATGTGTGGGAAGAGACTTCATCTTGTGTGGTCTCCTCTTCATCACCCTCACTGTCACCTGGAACACACAAATTGGTCAGTAGTTCTGATTTTTGCATAAATAGATCTTGAGTTGCTTTCCACCTTAGAGTCTGTAGCTACAATGAAAATATTTTCAGATCTTCCATAACAGAGTCTGTATCAAAGAATAGTTTATATAGTTGGATAGCTGGATACAAATCATGTTAAGTCAAAGAGCTACATAGCTATGACTTACAATGCCATTTACACACTAAAGAGAAAAATCTGAGGCAAAACTGCATTAGACAATGGTTATTGGGCCCTGTACATTATCATAAAAATAATTCTTCTTACCCATGATTCCCAAATATCTCATACTTCAAATCATACCTCCCATACACCTCACATCATGCTCATTCATTCCCCCAACACACCACCTCTGACCTACCCACACTTCTCACTGATTTTATTACTTACTTTTCTTCATAAGCCCCCTGCACGATTTTTTCACAGTATCACATATACTATTCTATTGTGTCCCACGCATCTTTTCTCTCCCCAAGGCACACAAAGAAACACCAATAAGTTTTTCCTTCCTCTTCTCAATAAAGGAGGCAATAGTAAATTAGTTAAAAAAAAATGTCACGCGATAGGGAAAAGTTTGTTCAGTCCAGTGGAAAAAAACACCACAGGAACCAACCTCAGGCCATTTGTTGTGGTATCTGACTCAGTGGGTTTTTAACTCTGTTAGTAACTCAGGATTCTAGGCTAAATAAGTCCATTGTTTCTCTTGGTTCTTTGGATTATCTAATGGATAACTAACTGCATTAAGTGGAGGGAACAGGCCTTTCTTTAGGATTAAGTATGATTTCTTCTGACTAAAGTAAAAATTGAGTTTATTTACATTTAGGGGTAGAATGTAGCTGTGGGGAGGTCTGTCTGTGGCTGGGGGATCTGCAAGATTTTTGTGGGTCGACGTTTTCCCCTATTACTTATAAAATATGGGGAAAATAAAAAAGATTTTTTAAAAACCACGATAACAAAAGGGAGTTTATTCTGAAAGGGAAAAAAAAGTGCAAGTACCTTGAAGATCACAAGAGGAAGCCAAGCCTAGGGAAGC
The DNA here is from genome assembly GCF_008692635.1 of Crocuta crocuta. Taxonomy (NCBI): domain Eukaryota; kingdom Metazoa; phylum Chordata; class Mammalia; order Carnivora; family Hyaenidae; genus Crocuta; species Crocuta crocuta. The sequence continues at coordinate 1,460,400 of NW_027528867.1, forward strand.
TGTCAGACTCCAGCCCCATCCTAACCATACTTAGATCCTGGCTTCTCGGGCCTGACTGTGAGCAAGAGAAATACAGAGTAGACTGTCACCTGTGAGACTCAGCTTTCCTAGTCACAGGGCTTCTTGTCTTCTCTCTACCACCCCTCATAGAGTTTTTAAATCCACCAGTATCTGCCAAAACTGGTTACATTCTATGTCTTCATAAGAAAATCTAACCAAATCATCTGCTAGTAGTTATGTAGGTCTCTATTAGATACTCTGCTTGGCTGGTGGACTGGATTTGGGCCCTGGAAAGATCTACATGGTATGTATGCCTTATTCCCTAGCCTAAAGCTTTCGTGTGTATTCATCTCAACAATGAAGGATTATTTGAACAGACTAAATCACACCATATTTTCTCACCAGCTCATCCAGAATACTTGTAAACTTAGTCTAAGACAAACTGTATCAAACACACTAGGTGACTAATCAAAAATCCAGATATAGCTCTCTACTAAAAAGATTTAAAAAAAAAAAAAGTATGCCATCTAAAGGGATGATGCAGCTTTTCGAGAATGGAAACCTACTAGACTTTTATAGATGTTGCCATTCCTATCCTGTTACTCAAACTGGTGGCTCCCACAGGTTTTCTAGAAATATTTGGGTTCGTTTTTCTGTACCTAAGCAATTAGATGCTTATTTTTTTTCAAAATTATTAATTTAAGTGGAAAATAGTTCCTAGAAGGTCACTGAATTCTTTCCCTCTTTTTTATTCTTTAACCCCCAATGTAGAGAAAAATAAAAAATGTCACTCTCAATGGACAGTAAGAACAACCAATATCAGATGGATGTGATTAGTAAAGTATGGAAATCATCCTAGGAAATAACCTATCTCAAAATATATTTGTTCAGGCAAGCCATGAAACAGATAATCCATCAGGCTCAGTTAGTTGCAGTCACTACCTTTTCCATCTCTTTCCAGGGATCTACTTAGGACTTGGGGTAGGAAGATACTGACTCTAGCATTTTATTCCTTTTCTAAAAAGGTAAATTTATTATTTTAAAAGTAGTCTATTTGCCCACTGTGGGGCTCAAACCCACAATCTTGAGATCAAGAGTCATGTGCTCTGCAGAGTGAGCCACCCAGGTACCCAGACTTTACCATTTTATATGATGCATAATCTCATCTGTAAGCAAATCCTCTTATGTAACATTCAAACTGGGTCCTTAAGCAAAAATTTCATTAAATGCCACTCTTACATTTTGTTAATTATAAGTAAATAGATTCTAGGAGACAGGGATTCTTTTCATTTGACCTAACCCAGGAACTACTCGAGTACTAATCATCCCTATGCCCCTGCCTATCACAGTCATCACAAAACTATCTGCGTGTGGCACTGTGTCAAGTTCTACAGTCCAGGAGTTAAAAAAATATAAGGCCAAACCTGTCCTCTCTCTGGACAAGCGTATGTTCATACACCTTAGAACACCTTTCAGAACACTGAGGATCCACAAATCTCTTTCAAGTCTTCCTCCCAACCCCCATGCACAATCCCCAGAGCACACACACTCTGATAATTCTTCTCCCATTGCCCTGAGTCATTACCAGAAGGTGCAGAACTCACTGCTACTGGAGTCCTGATCTCTTAGTTGTTGGATAGCTTGTCGCTGACTGCCAAGGTCTCCAGGAAAATCAGTTTTCATCATCGCCTGGCGGGCTTGCTCTTCTAGCCCAGCAAATACTTGATCCCCTGGTGGTCACAAGGAGAAATAGTCAGGCCACCAGCTGGGCAGCATATCCCCAGGCAAGCTGGTTAGAAAATCAGACCATTCAAAGGTACGAGACAAGCAGGTACCCTATTGTGGGGTCATCTATCTCTTAGTGACCTTGCTGCCTCCTGGAGTTTTTGGGCACGGCTATTCTTCCTGGGCAGTAAGCCAGATGCTCTAGAAGGTATCACTTGCTTAACTCCTCCCAATCCTGATTCCTTTCAAAAGGTAATCAATTGCTACTTTACAAATTTAACATCAGATATCAATTCCACATATAACCTTCCATCCAGGATTGGGGAGACAGAGGCAGAAGAGGCAAAGTGACGTGATATTAAAGACAGGGCAACAAATGTGGGCACAATCTCTGAATCTTAGTGCACTGACATTACAGCCCTGACTCAGAATTTATCTGACTATAAACAAGTGCTTCTTTACTTCCAAATAACAATCTCTCTAATCTCATCTTTCATCCACTCTCCTTTCAAGAGATACTCTGGAAGTTCTTCCTTGACTCTTCTTTGCCTACCAGAGTTAACCACAAGCAAATCAACAACTGGTTGAATAAGAGATTAAAAAGAAAACAGATAATATATGAACTCATTTTTACTGAGAAACTTCCTGAAACACACCAACTAATTTGCAAGAAATAATATTTTATCTAGTCTCCCTGATCAATCTGGTATTTTTTCCTTTTTCTTTTTTCATATGGAGTATCCAAAAGCCCAGGACCTGTCCTTGATAATGCATTTGCTGGAGATGAACTCTGCCTAGGATTTGTGTGGTTATTGAAGAGTTAACATTTAAGTGCTCTTTTTTTTTCCAAGAGGCCAGGCATAAGGAGAAAAGAGAATTGGGTTTCTCGAGGTTTCCATTATCTCAGTCAGAGTGGAAACTACAGTCCCCACTCCCAGCCACCAAGAGAGAATAATAAAAAGCCCTAGTGAAATGTCTGACAATAGACCAGGCACTTTCTTAGTGAAGAGAAAAAAGGAATATAAACAGGCTCAGGTTCCAAGACAGGATACAATGAGGCAGGAGAAATGGTCAGTTGACCTGTGCTATCAGTCCTTCGACGATGAAAAGAAATGATGTAAAGTAGGCTTCATGTGATTCACTTTGGCATTTGTTCAGCAAAAAACTCAGTGAGCATCTAGATGCTAAGTGCTAAACACCAATAATAACTACTATTTGGCACATCCTGGTTCCAGGCTCTACGTTAAGTACTATGCAGTTTGTTTTTTTAAGTTTATTATTTTTTTGAGAGAGAGAGAGAGAGAGAGAATGAGCAGGGAAGGGGCTAAGAGAGAGAAGGATAGAGGATCTGAAGCAGGTTCTGTGCTGACAGCAGAGAACCCGATATGGGCTCACACCCATGAACTGTGAGATCATGACCTGAGCCAAAGTCGTACACTTAACTGAGCCACATAGATTCCCCAGTGCTTTATAGTTTTTATCTTAATTCTCTGCCAAACTCTATGTGGTAGGTATTCCTACACATATTTTACATAAGAGAAAACTCATGTCTATAGAACAAAGTATTCAAACCCAGATCTGTACAATTTAAATATCCATATTTGAACAAATTTTTTTTAACATTTATTTATTTTTGAGAGGAAGAGAGACAGAGTGCAAACAGGGGAGGAACAGAGAGACAGGGACACACAGAATTTGAAGCAGGCTCCAAGCTCTGAGCTGTCAGCACAGAGCCTGATGCGGGGCTCAAACTCATGAACTGTGAGATCATGACCTGAGCTGAAGTCGGATATTTGACCGACTGAGCCACCCAGGTGCCACAAATATCTGTATTTTTAAACTGCTTTCTAGCAGAGGTGTAAGCAGTTTAGATAGTTCATCAGAGTTGTGCTGCAGAAAACAAACACTTGTCTCTGTGTGAGAAGAATAGCTCTGATCCCAGCGATAATGTTACCTTCATGCCATAAGAAACTGATGCTATACCTCAAAGATCAAAATAATTTTATTCTCAGGGCCAATAAATGTTAAAGGGAACCATCATTTTGATGGTTCTGATACCCTGTGATGAGTTACCATGCCAAGGCTAGAGTAACTAATACTATGGCTACTCTGATTGCTACTGGGAATGGGAGTACAGGTGGCAAGGGTTCAAGTGAACTTTAGCCACAAGCACTCAAGTAAAAGAAAAATAAGCTGCTTTAAGTCCATTTCCAAAATATCAAGATCATAAACTGGACATAAATTACTGCAAGGAAGAGCAAAAAGTGAACTATGTGTTATAGCACCTTCTCATCCTTCTTTGCAGAAGTAAAATATTTTTCTTCATGGTGGTTCCACTGTAACCACAAGATCATGGCCAATTGGACTAATTACTGAATTCTTCTAGGTAGATGCATGCTTTTGGACCTGGAAACCGTGGGCAGAAATGGCACTAAGGAACAGGTCACGTACCAGCATATAATTATCAAGGGGCAGACCATTCTCATCAGTGCACTTCTCATCTCTAAAGAAACCTACCCAGAAAAAAAACCAGGTTTATAACATATGAAAAATACATACTTCTTTCCACCTTAATAGGTAATTACATTGAATTAGTAGAAGGGCATCTAAAAGGATAAGTACCTCTAAAGATCAACCACTTATTCAGTTTAGACCCATCAACTTGAGCTCAAAATTTCTGTCTACTGTTATTGTCTAAATATTTAGGCCTTCACAGAACAGAGAATTCAATTCCATACAATGTCCCTATCTAGGACTTTCGCTGGCACCCTCACTTAGGATAGTTAGAATAAATTGTTATTCCCTTTGGGCAGTTTGGCTCTATTTCCAACTCCTGGAAAAGGCTAAGGTAAACTTCATTCCTTAGGGCCATTCTTATCTTAAACATCAACAGAAAGCAAAATATAGAAAAACCATTAATAAAGCGATTTGGGCATATCATGATCTTCTAGTAGGCCCTATTTACCTAAGCTCTAAATCTGACTGTCCAGAACTATCCTGTCATAAAAAGGTACTGATATTTGCTAAAAATATGTCATAGTAACTCAAATATAATGTGATCCATAGAGATACTCATGCTTAAGAGGTGTTATGCAACTGCCTTTTTTTTAAATTAAAAAAAAATTTTTTAACATTTATTCATTTTTGAGAGACAGAGACAGACCGTGAGTAGGGGAGGGACAGAGAGAGAGGGAGACACAGATCGGAAAATTGCCTGCTTTTCTAATGTAGAATTATTATTTCCTTCTATCTTGAGACTATTGAAGTAGGTTTAAAAAACACTCAGGTCTCTAGATATTAATGTAGGGCAACCATCTTATTTAACATAGATATTTATTTGTCTATCAAAAGTTGAAAACAAGTTATCTAAGCTCTACAGTAAAAAGCAAGGGGCTGCCTCTTTTTTTTTTGGTATGAAATCAAGACACTGTTTGTCTGATTTGGCTAAGGTTTTCCAGACTAGACAAGAACGAGGCCATCCAACCAAGTCTGTAGGACAGAGGAGAAGCTTAGGATAAAAGTGACTAGAAAGGCATAGATTTTACAATTTTCTTTCTTGAGTCCTTGGTGCAATTAAATACATGCAGTTTCTGGCTGACTGAAAATAAGGAAAGCGAAGCAGCTGAAAAATATTCTAACAGAGCAGAAGTCAAATTCAGAAAAAATGAGCTAGTCTTGGGAGTGAGGGGCTTAGGATTCCATTCCAGCTGACAGTCGCTGTGATCCAAGGTGCTGCTACATGCTGGGAACATAGCCATTTACCTCACAAGGATGCTGACAGAATGAACGAGAAGAAAACAAGTTGCGCTTTTTGGAAGAGAAGGGACTTTAAAAGCTTTTTTTCCCCCTACTTCTCTGTAAAAGCTGAGAAGCTTTTACTGAAATTTGAAGTTTTTAGTCTTGTATGTACTTTTCAATCTGAAAACAAAAGTCTCTGAAGAAAAAGTTTTCCTTTGCTTAGTGGTTTGGTTGGCATAAACACATCAAATGAGGGTGTACAAGGGACTATTTTCAACCTCTCTAGAAAACAGCTGACAGAAACTTGCACTCAGAAGGAGGTAAGATGAGGAAAGACAGGCAGAGGAAGGTCTAACACCCCTTAGCAGTTTCTCTGAAACTAACAATTCTGGGATTTTATTCCCAAAGCTCTATGTCAAATCTATGAACTGAGCAAACTACAAGAGTATGTGTGGATGTTTCTGGGGAAAGAAGAGATCATGACGGTAATTCAGATACAGAGACAGTCCTGAGGAAAACCAAGTAAATGCAGTGCATCCTGCCCATTGGCTTCTAAAGTAGATCTGACAAGATCTGACAAATGCTGCCAAGCTACAGCATTTGTAGCTTTCTTTTCTTCTTTCTTTCTTTCTTTCTTTCTTTCCTTTCTTCATTTTTTTTTAAGTTTATTTATTTATTTGGGGAGTGAGCAGCAGAGAGATGGGGGGAAAGAGAGAATCTCAAGCAGGGGCCACGAAGTCAGTGCAGAGCCTGATACAGGGCTCAAATCCACGAACCATGAGATCGTGAACTGAACTGAAATCAAGAGTCCAATGCTTAATGGACTGAGCCACCCAGGCACCCCTACATCAGTGGGATTCTTAATGTATTCCTTTAGGTGGGCTTTGAACTTCATGACACAATCTTCTTCCCAGAAGGCAGATGTAATGGAGCTCAGCCATTACTCAAGTCCCGACTAGCTTTAACATTTCAGCAAAGCTTCTGCAGACATTCTTGCCTCCCAGACTTGAGTCCATTCCACTTACTTTAAATAGATAAGCAGCATTAAATTCAATACATTTGATTGGTTCCATTTCACTGCAAGGGAATAGGAGACTCAAGCAATCAGAACACTAAAACTACCTATTTCTATTTGCCACTTTTGTCATGGGCAAGGAGAAGATGTTGTTTTGAAAAAGGCAGGATCAGTTTCAGTCTCCAAACAGTAAACAAGCACAAACTCTTGAGACACTAGCAAATCTCAGTGTCTTTTCTTCTTTAGTCAAGCTTAGTCTATTACCCGAGAAGCCTTCGTGGTTCCCTATCCAAATGCATCTCTGAAAACAGCCCCTCCCTGGGAGTCTGTTGTTTAGTTGCAGCTGAACATTCTGTGCACAGCCCTCATAATGGTCACCTCCACAGAGCCTGCAAAGCCCCACCCACTCCACCACAATACGATGTTGACTAGGCACTGGAAACTGCATTTCTGGAGCTGTGGAGATGTAATACTCTCTTATCTTCTCCATGGCCTGTTTGTCCATCTGTTTTCTGACCCAATACCAACTCACCTTGGGTTCAACTATTGAAGGAGGAGATTCAGCTGATGGATATATGCTACACGGACACAGGCACAGGCCATACAACCCTAACTTCCCTTGGCCTTATCACAATCAGGCCATCATCCCTGCCACCTGCGCTCCTTAAAGCTAACCAAGTCTGCGCTCCTTAAATCTAACCAAGTCTCTTTGGACAGATGGCTTTTATAAGTAAACAGCCAACTCCTATGACTGCCTTATTTTTGAACCCATCTACTAGAGTACCTTTCCTCCCCTGCCTTCTTGGGGTCACATCTGTGTCTTTTATTGATACTTGTTTTCAATCAGAGAGGGAAGACAACTCTCCTAAACCTCTGTATTGGATTACCAAGGCTAGAGATGTCTCTCTTGACAATCCTCACCTTCAGGCCCACTACATTTTACTGTTGTAGCAGCAATTTCTAAACCCTTCCGAAACCACTCACTCACCTTTATATTAAGCAGACTTCCACATCCACCTATTCCAGAATATACTCCTAGAAGCATCCAACTTGTTCTCTCATACAACTTTTCCAGGAGTTAAGTTGAAGAATTAATTGTATATGAAGGTGTGCCACCCTAATCTCAATAACCTATACAATATTCAAATTCTCCTAATTCCTCTGTTCCTATTTCTTCTCTCCCTCTTGAAATTACCCAATAAGGTAAGTTAAGGTACAGAGTACCTGATATACAGGATATTTTTAATAAACTTTAGTCCTCTTAACTCCTTGACTAATCTACCCACTCATATGTAGAAGAGTGTTTCCCTTGAAAATAACTGTTACATACTATTGCAATGAATTCTCTTCAGATGCTGCTGTACTTTATTTGGTCAGTCCTTAATAATAAAAGGTGCTATGTGGCTCTTTTTTAAACATTTGGGTGGGGATGCTTCTCTGCCCAGATCATACAGGTCAATTATATCAAATCTACATAGACAGACATATTAATGTTAACTTAAAAAGCACTTCTGAACATTCTATGTTAGTAGTACTAGAAGTAAAGAGGAATAGCAGGAAATATAAATGGGACATAGTCTCTGCCCTCTAAAATTTTACAGTCTAATTACTGAAATAAAACACACATACATATAAAACTGCTGAGAAATAATGCAAGGCAATAATGCATACCTGGTTTTCCTGTTACTAGTCCTTCTCTCATGTGATCCATCGCACACACTGCTTCGTAGTCCTGAAACACTGCATTCTAAATGCCACTCCCCTTCTCTGCCTGAAAACCTTCAGTAGCTCCTTAGAGCCCACAGTGTGAAGTATGAACTTGGCCTGAGTTAAACATCTCCAACTTCATGTCCTAGGACATCTGGATAAATAAAACTTCTGCTTCTACAAAGTCTCCTTATCCCCTGAACATATGCATTCCTTCTTTTCTCTTTGCTCACATAATTTTCCCTACCTGATTTTACCTCTTCCTTCCTCCTTTCTTAAAAATCCACTTCCTACCTTCTAAGGCCCAGTTCAAGTTCAGTCTAAGACCTTCTCCATGAAGCATTCCCTTGCTACTTCAGGCCATGGAACTCTCTCTGCAGTACACACAGTCTGCAGCATCCCTATGTGGCACTCAGCATATACTATCTTCTGTTTTTAGATATTATTTTATATATCTGTGGCTCCATTACAGTCTTATATATCCTTATATTGTTTTACATCCCTGGCATCTAGCACAAGGCTTTGCACAGATATCCTATAAATGTCTGTTAATGTGAATACTAAGGATGAATCAAGTGCACTTACTCCTAAGATGAGTTTCTAATACTTCCTCCAGCAACCAGACACACTTTAAACCCATCACGTTCAACCTCTTTAACCCTTTTTTCCTACACAAATTAGTGTAAGCATCTCACCTAAACTGTTACTACTCTTTCATTTCAACCCTCAATGTTCCCAGGTTCCAGAAGACAAAACCCAGTACTCACAGTGAACTTTATTTGGATTTGTCTGTTTCCTACGGGACATGTTTTCCTGATCCAAAAGCTCTGGCCTTTCCCAGTTTCACAACTGGATATGTTACTGCTTCCCTGCAGGGTGCTGACCTACAATAAAAAGGATGTTGTTAGCACATGCCATTTTCCCCCAAAATTAGACAAAATTAAAGATAAAAAGACTTTTAAAAAATAGTAAGCATATAAAACTCACCAGTTATAAATAATTGAACTAATTAAAAAAAAAGAAAGAAATGGGGGTGCCTGGGTGGCTCTAGGTCGGTTAAGCATCCGACGTGGGATCAGGTCATGATCTCACAGTTTGTGAGTTCAAGCCTTGCATTTGGTTGTTTGCTGACAATGCGGAGCCTGCTTGGGATTCTCCTTCTCTCCCTCTCTGTCTACCCCTTCCCCACTTGCGCTTTCTCTCTCACTCAAAATAAATAAATAAATTTTAAAAAGAAAGAAAGAAATCTCTAGCACAACATCAAGGTCCCAAGAAGTTTAAGAGGAGATTCCTTCAAAGGATTTAGAGAATTCTACTCTAAACCTATCTGTGGAATCCAGAACACTGTTATGTGATCATGATCAAGGTCATAGGATAGAAAAGGAAGCAAAACACTTAGGCAAACAGTTTTAGAAGCACTTCAGGCTCAAATGGATAACCCCCATGAATGTAAAAGGAAGCAAAAGGAAGCTAAAGAGGGTGGCAGCTCACATGTTACACGCCCACTGGAAGTCAAGCCCTGCAATCTGCACAAATGGGAACCTCCAGATGTTTTTTCAAGAACTTATCTTGCCCGGAGGTGACAAAGCATCACATCCCTGCAAGACAGGAAACATCTCAAAACTTTTAGGCATCTATAAATGAAATCAGCACGGGAAATAGAACCTCTACCTAGTGAGGTAGACACAGTGCTGGCCACTGTGGATGACAGGGCACTAAGTCAAATTAGGCTTCCAATGTTGAAGATGAGCTCTCACCGGAAGAGCCAGATGCTATCCGCACTGTTGAGTATTAATTCAACCTCCCAGTGTGGAACATCAACCTGGCCCTGCTCACATGCTCTGGAGTGGCAGTCAAAGTTAGTAACTTTAGTGCCTCTTTTCAATCCAGCCTCCATGTAGCAAAGAGATCAGTGGGAAGAACAAAGAGAAAAGCTCCCTAAAGGAGAAGTGCTATGGAGACCTGCATCTGCTTTCCTGAAACTGGAGGGAACAGATATATAAGCCTGGAGGTTCCTGGTTAGTTTCCAAGAAAGACTTTTCCAGCAGTAAGTGTTGTTAAAGAGTCTGAAATGGATTAGTAGTGAAAACTGAAATTTTCTACAAAAGTCACAGTGAATAAACAAACAGATTAAAAAGAGATTCTCTTTCCTACCAAGGACAAGAATATGGATCTGTTCACCCTCTAAGTTTTCTTCCTGCCTTTTCAAGTTATACTGATACTGAATAAGCAAGTAATTTTATGCCTTAAGACTCATTCTGAGAGGCTACTGCTAGCTATACTCTCACTCCAGTCAGTGAAGACTCATCTCCTGTTAAGCCAACTAACTCCTCCATGTAGCTAGAAAGGACCTCAGGCCTGTAATCAGATCCTGCCTCCCCTTACCAAAAGAAAGAAACCGCAAATGGCAAAGACAGGCCTCCACAGGAAGTGGCAAAGGAAGCAGCTTTCAGGCAGTCTTCTATCATATCTGCATATCAAACACAGTTCTTTTTCAGACCTTTAATTAAAACAACAACAACAGCAAAAAACAACTCTAAATGTATACAGTAAAATCAATTTTAACTAGTTAGAGGGCAGTATGCTGTGAGCTAATGCTAATGGTATGTATTCTCTGTTCTAAGTTTTGTTTGCATAGATCATTTCTCCCCAACCAAGTAGTTATTAGTGTAAGCAGTGAAAGAATATTCACTTTGGGTCTTTTCCTGTGGAATCATAAAATGGAAAGTTGAATGAAATGCATATTGTTTACCATTTTTTTCTAACATTTGCAGCGCTACACCTATTATATAAGGAAAAAATGAAATATTAACTAATCTTTAAATTTTCTCATCAAGATCAGAATTTGAAACTCTGTGAAAAAGTAATGAAGACCCTTCTGAAGGAAGGCCAAATAACGTGAGACATGCTCAATTCAGATCGTCTTGGTGAGGCAACAATTCAATACAGAAGCTAGAAGTCAGAAACAGATGAGCATCTGCATATTGAAATAGGCAGTCTTCTGCATGTCACAATCCTCCTAGCGGCCAAATGGGGAAATGACCAGATGGTACCCAATGGGACTTCACACCTGAAGGATTACAGGGAAAAAAATAAGCAAACACCCTACCCTCCCTCATAAAAAGAAAGCCAGTGGGGTCGTGGACTCAATAAGAAAATAAATAAGTAAGAAAATACATACATAAATGACAATGTAATGTAAGTGCATTCTTGACTACACAGCAGGATCTCAGAGGTTAGACAACAGTTTTATAGGCCGTAAAAACTAATAAAAGTCAGAGACACATTGCCCTAAAGATCACACATTCGGTTTTTCTTTTAACACTGCCTCAGTTCCCAAGATTGAATCCGAAACTAACACAAAATGTAAATGGAGAGCGGCCTGAACATCATCGCCATCTGGAAGAAAAAAACGGGAAGGGGAGAACGGTAAGCAGTGAGGTTCAGGTTTACAAGGGATTCTATGTAGAAAGGAAGGAAGCTTTATCTTTAGAACGAGGTTAAAAGTCCTTTGGAGGGAGGCCAACATCTCCCCCTTAACATTGTCCCTGGTCTCCCACAGGTGTTAGGTTGCAGCTTCCAGGACACACCACAGACGTTAGCATGGGGAAGAAAAAAAAAAAAAAGAACAGGTGAAATCCAAGCTTTAAGAAAAGAGGGTGCACTCCCACCTCCAGCTCTGGTGCAGTTCCCACGGAGCAAAGTAAACTCGCCTGAATCCCAGTGATTTGTATCTGCCAGAAAGGAGAGAACGAGAAAGCTGGTCACGTAGCTGCCTCACTGTTCACCCTGTTCCCACTTTCTTTGGGTCTGGAGAATGTGTACAATCAGCCGAGATGGTGGTCCCTCTGGCTTCAGTCTTCTGAGGACAGGTAGATACCCAGGAATTATCGACAAAAGCTGGAGGTCTTCCGAGGCGGCTCAGACAAACCCTCAGACGACACAGTCTTCTCAGAAATCTAAATTTAGAAGCCGTTCTGCGAGACCGCGACGCGGGACTGACACCCGGGTCTGCACTCCCACCCCCATCCTCCCCCTCCCCCAGCTCCACCCCAGCCTGTCAGGGGCCGGGGCCGCCCCTGCAGCGCTCGGCCCGGCCGGACCTGGGCCCACTGCGGGAGGGCGGCGGCGCGGACACCCCTCCCGCACCCGAGACCGCCCGAGGGACTGAAAGAGGAAAGGCAGGTGGGGAGC
>NW_027528867.1:1472811-1473083 GCF_008692635.1 Crocuta crocuta
CGGTGGGGAGCCAGCCGAGTCTGGCCTCGTCTCGGGAGCCCGGCGCAGGGGGAGCGTCGGAGCCTGGGCTGCCCCCGCCCCCCGGCCAGAGCAAGCCCCGAGCCCCCTCCCCAGATACAGACAAAAGGACCGACAGCCGGCGAACAAGGGGGAGGGCGAGGAGCCCCTGCATCCTCAACCTAGCCCCAGAGGGAAGGAGACGGGGGTCTTTTTACCCGGCGCCTCGGCGCTCCACTGCGCGCCGCGTCCCTGGGCCCCGCCTCCGGACAGAC
>NW_027528867.1:1473168-1511064 GCF_008692635.1 Crocuta crocuta
GCCTCTCCTCTCTCCCTCCCCCTCCTCTCCAGCTCGGTCCCCCTCCCCGCTCCCCAGGAGCGCGCCCGGCAGCGTGGGCGGGGCTTGAGGGGAGAGGGGGTTCTGGGGAGGCGGGACTTAAGGGAACATCCAATCACAGACGTTCGAGGGGGGGCCTCGCTTCCATCCTCGCGCCCTGGAGACCACCCAGCCTCGCCCTCTCTTTGGTCTTTCTTCAGTCGGGTAAGTCCCTCAGCAACCTAACCTTTCCTGGACCTGTGAACTCCACCCTGACAGTCAACTCCGACCCTGGTTTCTTACCTCACCTTTGAGTTCAGCCACAAAACCCACATCCCCCAACCACAGCTCCACCGCAGGCTCCCTTTCTGCTTAGCCCAACCTTAATCTCTCCCCCAAACCAAACCCTCTTCCCTTGGTTTCCCCGACGCTTCAACGGTTTCTTCGTCCCTCTAGGCATTTCAAGTGTACCCAGACCGAGGGGCCGCGTTCCGCTGTCCAAACCGCAGAGGAGAAAAATGTTTAGATTTCTTTTAGACATTTAGGTCTCCAATATGCTTCTTAACTAGTAAAATAACAGTAGCTGTAGACCTAGAGACATAAGATACAGAATAGCATAGGATATAGAATAGAGTAACTTTGGCACTATTACCACTTAAGGGCCATTTGAGGCAATGGAAAGTGGTTAGATTCACTTACTAGTGAGACACCTTCCCTTGTCATCATCCCTATTTCTTCACTACTTTGTTTCCTTCCTCTTATTCTCGTAGAATGCCTAAGCCTGCCTGTGACATAGCTTGCTTGAAGTAGGCAATGCGGTGAAAAGAAGATGGGATCTAGTAGTAGAAGATCTAACCTTGAGTCCCAGCTCTGCGCTGCCCAGCCTGGTGGCTTTGGACAAGTCCCTATTCTGAACTCTGCTTCCTAAAATGTAAAATCGATAATAATGTAATAATTCCTAACCTCTATTCTCATAGGGTTGTTGTAATGATAAGATTAAGTAAAACGAAGATATGAAAGCGTTATGCAGGTAATCGTTGTGATTCCTGGCCCCAGGAAGGCAGCAGAGCTAATGTTTTTAAAGCAACAAGTCCTGTTATTTGCATAAAGGACTCTTGCAAAATGTTCTTCCCATAAATCTCCAGTGAGATGATATCATTGTCTGCATCTTGTGTTTAATGTGAGAGAATGGCTGTATTGAAAGAACTTCGTCCTTTACAAGTGTGTATAGTAAATAGTTTCATTCATTCATTTATTGTGGCTGGGATATTTAAGTAGAAATTATTCTTTAATTTCAGTTAAGGAAACATTTTAATTTCATTTTAAATTTTAATTCTTAAGTAGCCAGAAAGTGGAATATTCTTATCTAACCAGAAGGTTTTTAGACAGTTTCATATCAGAAGGCAAGCTGGAGGAATGCCTGGGTGGTTCAGTTGGTTAAGCATCTGACTCTTGATTTGGCTTGGGTCATGATCTCACCATTCATGAGTTCAAGCACTGCACTGACCTCTGAGCTGACAACGCAGAACCTGCTTGAGATTCTCTCTCTGCACCTCCCCTCCTTGTCTCTCTTTCTCTCTCTCTCTCAAAATAAATAAACTTAAAAAAAAAAAAGAATGCAAGCTGGAATAAATTGCACTACTAGGTATTTACCCAAAGTATACAAAAATATTAATTGGAAGAAATACATGCATCCAAGTGTTTGTAATGGCATTATCAACAATGGCCAAATTATGGAAAGAGCCCAAATGTCCATTGACTGATGAATGGATAAAGAAGATATATATACAATGGAATATTACTCATTTTCATAAAAAATAATGAAATCTTGTCATTTGCAATAACATGGATGGAAGTAGAGAGTATTATGCTAAGTGAAATAAGTCAGTTAGAGAAAGACAAATACCATATGATTTCACTCATGTGGAATTTAAGAAACAAAACAAATGAACATGGGGAGGAGAGAGATAAAGCATAAAATAGACTCTTAACTATATAGAAAAGAAACTGATTGTTACTGGAGGGGACGTGGTTGGGGGGATGTGTTAAATAGGTGGGTGGGTATTAAGGAGGGCACTTGTGATGTGCACTAGATGTTGTATGTTAGTGTCGAATCACTAAACTCTACACCTGAAACTAATATGTGCACTAACTAGAATTTAAATGAAAATTTGGGGGGAAAAAGAATGCAAGCTGGAATAAACACTGGCTTTTATACTGAACAGTAATTCCTGATCAGTTGAGATGGAGAGGTGTGAATATAGTTTTCTTATGTCACTTTAAAGTTGACATATATGATATTTTCTTTTTAAAAAATATGTTCATTAAGACTTACTTATTGGGGCACCTGGGTGGCTTACTTGGTTAAGCACCTGATTTGATTTAGGTCATGATCTCACAGTTTGTGAGTTCAAGCCCCCCCCCCCCCCATGGGGCTCCACACTGAGAGTGCAGAGCCTGCTTGTGATTCTCCTTCTCTGTCCCTCTCTCTCCCTGCCCCTCCCTGACTTATGCTTCTGTACGCGCGCGCGCTCTCTCTCTATTTCTCTCTCTGTCTCACTCTTGCTCTCACTCAAAATAAATAAAGAAACTTAAAAAAATATTTATTTATTTTGAGTGAGAGAGAGAGCAGGGGAGGGGCAGAGAGAGAATCCCAAGCAGGCTCTGTGCTGACAGCCCCTCAATGCAGGGCTTGATGCCATGAACGTGAGATTATGACCTGAGCTGAAATCAAGAGTCAGAAGCTTAACCCACTGAGCCACCCATGCGCCTCAACATAGATGATATTTTCAACATGAAAACAGCACGGAGGTAAAACATTAGGAGAAAGCCTCAGTGAAATTTCTTGGCTTCATCATTAAGTTAGCGTGTGAAGCTGAGCAGCTTGTTCTGATTCCTTGAGCTGCAAATAAAATAGGATCATAATAATGCTATTCTTATAACCCTCCTGTGTCTCTGACATGGTATGACTCAGGGTTATAATCAAATAAGGGAAAAGTCACTAAAGAAGGAATTAGTTTCTTTTTCCTCTATTCTTACCTAAACTTTTGGATCTAGAAGACTTTTTCATTAATCATTTTCAGCTTCATTTTTTATTTTCTACTTTTCCAATCAACTCACAGAGCTGTGCTATTCTTTTTCCACTTCAACCCTATAAACTTTTCCTTGAAATAGCTTCCTAATTTGTTTTATTTTATTTTATTTTTAAATTTTTAATGTTTTGTATTTATTTCTGAGGGAGAGACACAGTGGGAGCAGGGTAGAGAGAGAGGGAGACACAGAATCCGAAACAGTCTCCAAGCTCTGAGCTAGCTGTCAGCACAGAGCCCAATGAGGGGCTCGAACCCACGAACCATGAGATCATGAGATCATGACCTGAGCTGAAGTCGGATGCTTAACTGACTGAGCCACCCACGCACCCCCTTCCTAATCTGTTTTATACTTATGGGCTTCTACAATGACCTTGTTAGGGCTTTACATTAGAACAGTTAGGTAAGATAATTTTATTTTATTTTATTTTTTAATGTTTTTTAATTTATTTCTAGGAGAGAGAGACACACTACACAGCGTGAGCAGGGGAGGGTCAGAGAGAGAGGGAGTCAACAGTCTCTGAAACAGGCTCCAGGCTCTGAGCTGGCAGTCAGCACAGAGCCCGACGTGGGGCTTGAACCCACGAACCGCGAGATCATGACCTAAGCGAAAGTCGGACGCTTAACCGACTAAGCCACCCAGGCGCCCCAGGTAAGATAATTTTAAAAATTCATTTAAAAATTTATTAAGATGAAAAATTTATTAAGATAGAATTCTCATACCATGAAATTCACACTTTTTTTGGAGGGGTGGTTAAGATTTTATTTTTAAGTAATCTCTCCACCCAACATGGGGCTCAAATTTGCAACCCTGAGATAAAAAGTTTGCTCTACGAACTGAGCCAAGCAGGAGCCCCTGAACATCACACGTTTAGAATGTGTATTTCACTGGTTTTTAGTATATTCACAAGGTTATGCAGCATCACTATTATCTAATTCCAAAACATTTTCATTGCCCCAAAATGAAACTCCATACTCATTTGTAGTCATTCCCACTCTTCCTCTCCCCACCCCATAGCCCTTGGCAACCACTCATCTACTTTCTGTTTCTATGGATTTGCCTATTCTGGATATTTCACACACATGGAATCATACAATATGGGGCCTTTTGTGTCCCTTTCACTTAGCAGAATGTTTTCAAGATTCATCCATATTGTAGTATGTGTCAGTACTTCATTCCTTTTTTATATAAATTTTTTAATTTTTTAGGAAACCTCTACATCCAACGTAGGGTCTAACTCATGACCCAGAGATCAAGGGTCACATGCTCTACCAACTGAGCCAGCCAGGTGCCCCAATACTTTATTCCTTTTATGGCCAAATAATATGCCAGTGTATGGCTATACTACGTTTTATTTCCATTTATCAGCTGATGGATATTTGTGTTGTTTCCGCTTTCAGGCTCTTCTGAAAAATGTTGCTGTGAACATTTGCATATAACTTTTGTGTGAACATATGTTTTTGATTCTCTTAGGTATATACCTAGGAGTGAAATTTCTGGGTCATATAGTAACTCTATGTTTAACTTTTTGAGGAGCTGCCAAATTGTTTCCCAAAGTGCCTGCATCATTTTATATTCCTACCAGCAATGTAGGAGGGTTCCAATTTATCCACATCCTAGACTATATTTGTTATTGTTTTTCTTTTTCATTGCAGCCATTGTAGGGGGTGTGAAGTGATATCTCATTGTGGTTTTGATTTACATTTCCCTGATGACTAATGATGTTGAACACCTTCTTATGTGCTTATTATTGACCTTTTGGAGAATGTCATATACAAATCCTTTGCCCATTTTTAAATTGGGTTATTTGTCTTTTTATTTTTTATTAAATATTTATTTATTTATTTATTTATTATCATCTTTATGTTTGAGAGAGAGAGGCAGAGTGTGAGCAGGGTAGGGGTAGAGAGAGAGGAAGACACAGAATCTGAAGCAGTCTCCAGGCTCCAATCTGGAGCTGTCAGAACCTGACACAGGGCTTGAACTTATGGACCATGAGATCATGACCTGAGCCAAAGTCAGACATTTCACTGACTGAGCCACCCTGGTTCCCCTATTTATCTTTTTAATGTTGCTTTGTAAGAGTTGTAGTTTTTAAATATTCTGGATACTAGACCCTTATAGTGTGGTTTGCAAAAAAGTTTTGCCATTGTGTAAGCTGTCTTTATACTTTCTTGATAGTGTCCTTTGAAGCACCAAAGATTTTTATGTATGAAGTCCAACTTGTGAATTTTTCTTTGACTGCTTGTGATTTAGTTGTAATATCTAAGAAGCTGTCTCCCAGTCCACAGTCATAAAAATTTATACCCATGTTTTCTTCTAAGAGTTTTATAATTTTAGCTCTTACATTTAAGTTTTTGATCCATTTTCAGTTAATTTTTGCATAAATGTGAGACAGGGAGATTCAACTTTATTCTTTTGCATGTGGTTATCTGGTTTTTCTAGAATTATTTGTTGAAAAGTCTCTTCTTTCCCCATTGAATTGTCTTATTATCCTTGTTGAATATCAGTTGACCATAAATGTATGAGTTTATTTCTGGACTTTCAATTCTATACCATTTATCTATATGCCTATCCTTATGCCAATATCATAGAGTCTTGATAAGAATCTAATATTTTAAGGAGATAGTTTCAACTTTTGAGTTTATATTTAGAATTTAGAGTTATATTTTCATCCCTTTAGAGTCATTTGAGGAAATTTTAAATTTTCTAGGATGATTACAATGATGATAAATGTGAGAACAATATGACTTGAAAACTCTCTTGTGATCTTGTATGTGAACCCAAATCAGAGTCATAACTTTGATTAAATGCATTTTTCTTTTCATTTGTTGATAAAGTCAATATACATGAATTGAAGGTAAAACCAGGATACAAATAATTACGAATAATGGAAGTATATAATGTTTAGTGTCAAGAACTGGGTCAAGATCTGACCTTGGTGCTTAAACATGTTGACCTTGGATTGATTACTACAATTTTGAGCTTCACTTTTCTCCTACAAAAATTAACAATCACTTCTGACCACATTTGCTTCAAAGGAATGTCATGAGCCTCAAATTGAGGTAATGGGCTTGTAAGTAACTTGTAAACTGAAAAATATCATGGAAATCCTTATATTTGTATGTGGCCCTAATTAATGATATTAATTAGTTCTATGAAGAATCATTCCATAGATGCTCTTAAAATGTTCTTTATTTTTCTATAGGCCCTATGAAGATGTCCAGAGTGGTTCCTATCTTATATTTCTGAGACATTCCCTTTTCTAAATGTTAGTACCTAAAAGAAAAAAGACAAGGGGTACCTCAGTGGTTCAGTTAGTTAAGCATCTGACTCTTGATTTTGGCTCAGGTTATGATCTCAGTTTGTGGGTTCGAGCCCCTCATTGGGCTCTGTGCTGACAGTGTGGAACCAGCTTGCAATCCTCTCTCCCTCTGCTCCTCTTCCCATCCTCTCTCTCTCTCAAAATAAATATATAAGCTTTAAAAAAGAAAAAGAAAAAAGGCAAATTACTCTCTGCCCATCATCTTTCCTTTCTTTCTTATACAGTATGTAGTACTTTGCATTAGTCAGCAAGCCTTTTCTGACTAATGGCCAGTAAAAGGCCAGTTAATAAATATTTTAGGCTTTGTGGGCATATATGGATTCTTTTACAGGTTTCTTTCCTTTTGTTGTTTTTTGTTTTGTTTTCTTTTGTTTTGTTTTGTTTCTATAGCCCATTAGTACTGTAACAACCATTCTTAGCTGGAGAGACTACACAAAAAAAGCAGCTTTGACTTTGACTTTGACTGATGTTGTCCTGCAGACCGGTTTATGGACTCTTATTCTATTGCATTCAAGTACTATATCAAGTTTTCTTTATGGCCACTAGTTACAATCATTTACACAAAAAGAGTTACTGCTTTGTTAATCAAAGAAATGTTATGTGTTAACTTTTATCCTAACAGTAAAACAGGATTTTCAAGCAAAATAATGAGTCAGTTTGATTTTTTTGATTATGTTTCACTTCTAAATGTTACTGGTCTGTTCAGTCAGGGACAGTGGTACTGTTTGGATAACTGGCTGGTGTGGTACAATTTATAGTGATATATTCTGAGATCTAAATAATTAGGACAGGGGTGCCTGAGTGGCTCAGTTGGTTAAGCGTCCGACTTCGGCTCAGGTCATGACCTCACGGTGTGTGGGTTCGAGCCCCACGTTGGGCTCTGTGCTGACAGCTAGCTCAGAGCTTGGATCCTGATTCGGATTCTGTGTCTCCCTCTCTCTCTGACCCTCCCCTGTTCACTCTCTCTCTCTCAGAAATAAATTTAAAAAAAACATTAAAAAATAAAAATAAATAAAAAATAATTAGGACAGAACACAGGTGATGAATGATGTTGAATGGAAGCAACTGCTTGGTAGGAAGCAAATTTTCTGAATGAATCATGTCACTTTTAGCAAGATATGGGCTAAGTGACACTTTCCACTCATCTTTACTTTCATGGTTTGAACAAAGTTGCAATAATGTCAACTATTCCAAAAGTTATCCAAACACACTATGCTACTGAGGGCATGGGGAAATAGAAACTCTCATACATTGGTGGCAATGTAAATTGAAACTACCTCTTTCAAGGGTGATTTGGCAATACCTATTAACATTAATAATGTTCTGCTTCTCAGAATTTACCCAATAAATACAATCCATGCAGGCCAATATCTAGTCATTGCATCATTGTTTATAGAGGCAACATATTGGAAATAATCTAAATTCACATCAATAGAACAGTGTTAAAATTATAGTACACATATATATTGAAATGTTATAGTCCTTTAAAAGAATGAGAATTCTTGAAAACTACTGATATGAAACAACTTCCAAGATATATATCTTAATGTATGTTGCAGTACAAGTTCTAGTATAGAGTGTATAGTATGTTAGTACATGTATAAAAAAAGGGTGTATATATTTATATAGCTTTACATGCACATAACATCACTGGAAGGATTTTGAAAGCATTAAACATTATCTGTTAAACACACTGTTCTAAGAGCTTTCTGTAATTAGCACATTTAATCCTCATAACAACTTTATTAAGGTAGTTGATGTTATCCCCGTTTTACAGATGAGGAAACTGAGGCACAGAGAGATTAAGTAACTTGTTCCAAGGCACCAGAATCTGGTAACAACGATTATTCTATTTCTAGAGTGAGGGACTAAAAGACTAAGGGGCAGAGGAAGAAGACTTAGTGTTCACTGTACATCTTTTTCAGCTCTGTGTGTGTGTGTGTGTGTGTGGTTTGCTGTTTATGCATTACTGCAAAAAAAATTATTTTAAAACTTTATTTGCACCATTAGGAAAATGAGCAAAAGACTATAATGAGCACACTATTTACAAGCTAATCAATCTTACTAATGTTCAAAGGTACGCAAATTAAAATAATTGTTTTGAAAAGATTAGAAAGATTGACAATGCCCACAGTTGGGGAGTATGAAGAAATGGGCACTCTCATAAAATATTACTAGGATAAAATAAAAGAATGTTCTGTGAGAGCCGTCTGGTAATGGGTTGTACTAGTTTGCTAGGGCTGTTTTAACAAAGTCCACAAACTGCATGGCTTAAACCAACAGAAATTTATCGTCTCATGACTCTGGAGGCTAGAAGTTCTACATCAAGGTATTAATAGAGTTAGTTCCTTCTGAGAGCTGTAAGGAAGAATTGGTTCCAGGCCTCCTCTTAGCTTCTGGTGGATTGCTGGCAATCTTTGGCATTTATTGATTTGTAGATGCTTTGCTTCTGCCTTCATCTTCACTTGGTGTACTCCCTGCATGTGTGTCTGTCTCCAAATTTTACCTTTTAATGGGGACACAAGTCTTATTGGAATAGGACCCTCTCTAAGGACCTCATTTTAACTTGACTACCTCTGTAAAGACCCAATCTCCAAATACGATCACATTCTGAGAAACTGGGGGTTAATACTTCAACATATGAATTTGGGGGGGATACAGTTCATCCCACAAGGTGGGAATAAAAAATTTAAATATGCATAGCCCTTGACCTAGCAATACCACTTATGGGAATCTGTCTTTAATAAATAGTCTGAAAATATAGTCTGAAAGTATGCATATATATATTTAGAGCAATATTCACTATAATACATTACAGAACATTATTGGAATCAACCTGAGTATCAATAAGAGATTATTGGCTAAAAAATGGTATAACTGCTTCCATTGTTAAAGATGGATCTATATGTATTGACAGGAGAAGATAGGCAGGATGGAGTGCTAGCTGGCTCAGTTGATAGAGTATGGAACACTTAAGTTCAAGTCCTACATTGGGTATAGAGATTACTTTGTTTTTTTAAATGTTTGTTTACTTATTTTGAGAAGGGGGAGGAGCAGTGAGACGGAAGAAGAGAGAGAATCCCAAGCAGGCTTCATGCTCAGTGTGGAACCCAAATGCAGGACTCAGTCCTATGACCATGAGATCATGACCTGAACTGAAATCAAGAGTCAGATGCTTAACTGACTGAGCCACCCAGGCACCCCTGTAGAGATTACTTAAAAATAAAATCTTTAAGTGTCTGACTTTGGCTCAGATCATGATCCCATGGTTTGTGGGTTCAAGGCCTATGTTGGGCTCTGTGCTGACAGCTCAGAGCTTGGATCCTGCTTTGGATTCTGTGTCTCCCTCTCTCTCTGCCCCTCCCCCACTTGCACTCTGTCTCTCTCTCTCAAAAATAAATATTAAAAAAATCTTTTAAAAATGATATGCAGGATATATGAAGTATAAAAAGCAGGTTTACTGAACAGTTTGCATATTATTATCCTATCTGTGTTAAATTTAAAATAGAAGATAATAAATTTTTAAATAATATATTCCAAATATTAGTAATGGCATGAAGAGTCTTTCATTAAACCCCACACATGTACTCTCAAATTAGTAAAAACAAATATATTTTTACTTTTAAAAATATTTTAAATTCAGTTTCTTTTATTCTGCTTTTAAACTAAATGCAGAACAGAATCATAATATATTTATTCTTGGGAACTTGGTTTAATCTGGTAGTTTCTGGGGGAGAAACTACCACTTCCCATGGAGATACAGAATAGCCTAGTATAAACACACACACTTTTTGTTTTCTGAACAATTTGAAAGTAAGTTGCAGACACCATGATCCTTCACTGTTACATGGTTCAACATACATCTAAGAATAAGGGCACTTTCCTACTCAACTACAATTATTACACCTATGAAAATTAACAATAATTGCATAATATCTAATTTTCAACACACATTTTGAATTTCCTAAGTTGTTTCCCCAGTATCTTTTCTTTTTTAACCAGAATCCAATTTTTTATGTATTTCATTTGTTTGTTATGTCTCATTAGTCTCTTCTAATCTAGAGCCAGTTTTCTGGTAGAAAATTCCACATTTGGCATTTAAATGATTAGTATATATACTATTTATTTAATCCCCTTCATGACATAGACTTAATTTAAAAATTTTTGTTATGGGGGGGCACCTGGGTGGCTCAGTTCCTTAAGAGTCTTTGGCTCAGGTCATGATGTCATGGCTCATGGGTTCAAGCCCCACGTTGGGCTCTGTGCTGACAGCTCAGAGCCAGGAGCCTGCTTCCGATTCTGTCTCCTTATCTCTGCCCCTCCCCGACTCGCGGGATGTGTGTGTGTGTGTGTGTGTGTGTGTGTGTGTGTGTAATATAAGTAAAGATTAAAGGGGTGCCTGGGTGGCTCAGTCTTGTTCCTCCTCTCTCAGAAATAAATAAAACATTAAAAAAGTAAACACTAAAAAAATGAAAAACATTGTTTATGAATAGTTTTTTATTGTGGTAAAATATACATAATCAAAAAGTTAGCATTAAAAGGGGTTTTAAATGTTTACTTATTTTTGAGAGAGGAAGAGACAGAGACAGAGCACACGCAGGGGAAGGCAGAGAGAGGGTGACACAGAATCCGAAGCAGGCTCCAGGCTCTGAGCTAGCTGTCAACACAGAGCCCGACGTGGGGCTCCAGCCCACGAACCGTGAGATCATGATGTGAGCCTAAGTTGGACGCTCAACTGACCAACCCACCCGGGCGCCCCTTGAAACATTTACAAAAGATATTTTCTTACAAAATCCCAATGCCATTTTCATGCTTAAAAAATAACAGTTCTTTGGTTGGTATTGTGTAATACTTGGTCCATAAACTAAATTCCCCGATTGTCTCCAAAATGTCTTTTACAGTTGGTTTATTTGAATCATTAAACAAGATTCACACACATTCCATTTGATTGCAGTGTCTCCAAGGCTTTTTAAATTCGAGTAGTCCGCCTTCACTTCTATTTTCTTAGATGCCATTACCTTATTGCACAACAGGCTGAATTATATTTGCATGCATTTACAGGGGGGGACCCCCCCCCACATTTTAAAAGAACCAAACACTGTATTTTGAGGTTCTG
This sequence comes from Crocuta crocuta, assembly GCF_008692635.1. NCBI lineage: Eukaryota > Metazoa > Chordata > Mammalia > Carnivora > Hyaenidae > Crocuta > Crocuta crocuta. The sequence continues at coordinate 1,484,697 of NW_027528867.1, forward strand.
GAACCGGCTGTGTTTAGGAGTACTGCAAGTGCTTATAAAAACAGTACTTCTAAATTCATATAAACCTCATACAGTAACGCATAGTCCATCCTTGTCCTATGACCGCGTTATAATTTAGCAACTGTACCTAGCACTCGATAGATGTAACCTCCACAGCAGGGGCAGGGTTACCTCCTAGAAACCAAGAGCCTAAGAAGCCCCTTCCAATAGGAAGCTGAATGGTTTTCAAGTGGAAAACAAAGAAAACTAAATCAAAGTTTCCTCTGAATACGGAGATAAGGTAAGTTCCTGGAGAACGTGGTGTTGAGGAAACATATTCGTGAATTTAAAAATACAGACTAGAGATTCTGGTTAAAATAGTAATCAGATTTGGTTTAAAAGAGGGGCAAGACTATTGGAGGGCATCGATGGAGTGATGGTGGGAGCAACAAAGGGAATAGGGTGAAAGGTCGGATAAAAGCTTTTAAAGGGTGGAAACCTACTCAGTCATTGCCGCGGGAGGAAAGAAACTGACACGGGGGAAAGCCTCTCCGGGCCATTGGAGTTGAGGGAGGCACCGGAGCAAATCTCACGGAGTTAACACTGGGTATTTAAAAGGTAGTGCTGGAGCCGGTTTTTCGAGGAACTAGAACAATGCAGAAAAAGAAACCGGGCACAGAACAGGTGAACAAACCACTCCCGCCTGCCTCCCTGCGCCTAAAGTAAGCCCAGCGATACCCGAGGGGCGCGCCTCTACCAAATGACGCTAACGCAGGTGGCTTGACGTCTTAACGCGTCACCTCCCATGCCTCCGCCGCGGGAAGTAGTCCCATCGCGCCGGCTCCTAAGGGAGCTGAATGAGTGAGGCTCGAGCCCTTCAAAACGTGAGTTCCGGGAGCGGCGGGAGAACAGCCAATCCCGGGGAAGGAGGGCGTGGCTAGCTTGGCTTCGCAGATTCCTCCGCCCGCCCTTGCTTGTGCTGAGGCTGAGAGAGCCGCCATTTTGGATGCTGTTCCTTGAGTGCCAAGTCCGTCTCAGCCGTTTTCGCACCTGGATTCAGCCAGGTCAGTGTGGCAGTCTCGGCGTCAAGGGTCTTTGTTTTCCTCCTCCCACTGCGCCCCGGATTTAGAAGTCCCAAATGTTGGGTTCGGACGACCCCGAAGTAGCAGTTGAGGAGAAAGGGAAGGATCCTGGGTTTGGGGGTCAGGCCGGAGGTCAGGCCCGAGGGTCCTTGGTGCGGGGGGCCTACCTGAGGCCGGGGTTGGGGGCGTGGCAGGGCCCCGAGCAGCCCGGGACCGCTGGTCTTGGATACTTGAAGCGGCGGAACTTTCCTGTTGTCCTTTCTGCCTCGAGGCGGAAACGCCACGGCCTTGGTTTTGCCTCCCGTTGGTGACAGGGCTTGTCCTGCGGTCTCGGTGACACCCCTGTGCCGTGTACACTGGTTCCGTGAGAGACTTCGGGAAGGTCGGTGTCTCCGTTGAGCTTGAAGGTGTGATCGCCTCCACCTGGCGGGGCGGCCTCCTGAGGTGGTCACTGGGGGACCCCAGACTTGGGCCCCCATTGGCCGAAGGAAACGGGCTTTATCTCTATTAAGCAAGCAGCGGTCTTCGCTCCGTTTTGCAGACCCCTAAGTGTTTTATGAGACACCTTGTTAGGAGCCTGAGGCCCTGCCCTGTCTCTCTTCGCTTTGTGTTCTCAGCGCTCCTCTTCCGGGGTGCTGGATTTGAGGACTTGAAAACTCGATCGAGCTGCGTAAACTTTTGTAAGGATAGGGATCTATGGAAGTTTCGTTTACAATTAGGCAGTAGGAAAGACACAACCACTTTTCATTCTCTGTTGTAGTAAAATTAAAAATAAAAGCCGGTCGTAAGTAACTTTTGGGGGACTTGTAATTTTCTCTCTTATGCGTATATATTTTTAACTTTTAAAATTTCAAGCAGTATAAAATTTCTACATTATATTTTCAGTGTAGAAAGTATAATGGATTCCCTCCTCATCCAGCTTCAACAACGATCGATTTTAAAAAAATTTTTTTTAATGTTTTATTTATTTTTGAGAGAGAGGCAGCGTGATCAGGGGAGGGTCAGAGGGAGAGGGAGACACAGAATCTGAAACAGGCTCGAGGCTCTGAGCTGGCAGTCAGCACAGAGCCCGACGCCGGGCTTGAACCCAGGAACCACGGGATCATGACCCAAGCGAAAGTCGGACGCTTAACCGGCTGAGCCCCCCAGGCACCCCAAAAACGATCGATTTAGAGCCTGTTTTGTTTGTATCCTTCCTTGTCTATGTATTTAACAAAATAGTGGTTGAGATATGTGTGTGTGTATACACAGTTTATTGACTACTTACAATCCAGTAGTCCATGGGAAATTTTTTTTGTGGTCTGTTTTAAATGTTTATTTATTTTGAGAGAGCCGGTGCCAATGGGGTAGGGGAACAGAGAGAGGGAGACAATCCGAAGTAGGCTCCGTGCTATCAGTCCAGAGCCCACCACAGGGCGCCTTTTCAGGAACCTTGAGATTATGACCTGAGCAGACATCAGGAGTCCAAGGTTTAACTGACTGAGCCACCCAGGCGCCTTGGGAAATTTTGGTTTTACAGCTTCCTCAGAATTACATCTTCTGGGATAGGAAGACTGGTAATATCCTTTTCTTAGAAGATAAAAGAGTGTTTTGAGGGGCGCCTGGGTGGCTTAGTCATTTAAGTGTCGGACTTCAGCCCAGGTCATGGTCTCGAGGTCGGTGAGTTTGATCCCCGCATGGGGCTTGGTGCTGACAGCTCAGAGCCTGGAGCCTGCTTCACATTCTGTCTCCCTTTCTCTCTGCCCCTCTGCCACTTGCACTCTGTCTCTCTCCCTCTCAAAAATAAATAAACATTAAAAATGTTTTAAAAAAGTGTTTTGAAAGTTTAATGTTAGCATTGTGTTTTGAAGTCATCTAGTTTTGTTTTGTTTTGTTTTTTAAATGTTTTATTTATTTCTAGGAGAGAGAGAGAGAGAGAGACAGCGTGAGTAGGGGAGGGTCAGAGAGAGAGGGAGTCACAGACTGAAACAGGCTCCAGGCTCCGAGCTGGCAGTCAGCACAGAGCCCGATGCGGGGCTCGAACCCGTGAACCGCGAGATCATGACCTAAGCGAAAGTCGGACGCTTAACCGACTAAGCCACCCAGGTGCCCCTGTTTTGTTTTGTTTTAAGCTTGTTTGTTTTGAGAGACAGAGAGTGAGAGCAAGGGAGGGGCAGAGAGAATCCCAAGCAGGTTCTGTGCTGTCAGTGCAGAACCTGACTTGGGGCTCCATCTCAGGAACTGTGAGATCATGACGTGAGCTAAGATCAAGAGTTGGACGCTTAACTGACTGAGCCACCCAGGCAGTCCTAAAGTCACCTAGTTTCTTAAATCCTCCCCATTTTTAAGTAGTAGTATTGTTTTGTCCAAATTATTTGTTTTTACTCTCTTCCTGTCCCTTTGGGCTTCTAAGTGATCAGGACCCTCCAGAATCCCCACCTCTAGTCTGCATAAGTTCTCATTCCTTTAAAATTAGAATCCAGTCCCAGCTCTATGGAGTCTATACTGATTAAAAAAATAAAACTAGAAATTAGATTTTAGTCTAATGAAATAATTTCAAATACAGGAAAAGTATATGCATGTGAATACTAACTTCAGCATTATAGGACAAATATCAGAAAGGGAAATAATTTAGAAATTATTACTCATTGGAATGTTAGGCAGCCATTAAAATAAAGTTACAAATATTATAACAGATACTATGTCATGTGATAAAACTATTCAGTAGTGTCAGAGTCCATGATTACAGCTTTGTAAAAGTATGAGGAAAAATTCTTGGTAAAATGTATACCTAAGGAATTTTCTGTGATTTTTAAAAATACTAATTTTATTGAGAAACAAGATAAAAACACTTTAATAATTTGTACATGTTTCAGTATTTATAGCTTCTTCCAGAAAATCTTCATGGCTTCTGAATTCTGTAGCCTATACTTTTCTTGTGAGTTATACATGATGCTACAGGTCTTGTGGCCCTTTATTTTATTAATTTTTTAATCTTGATTAATTTGGTCAGTGAAAAGTTTTAAAGATCGGACTATATCAACTTGGAAATGCCTTCTAGCTTGTTTGTACTCTAATGTCACATCTTCATAGTTGAAATACAGTGGTCATACCTAGATCTTCATATCATTTATTTTATAAGGAAGGAAATATTCAAGATAAATAATAACATTTCAAATATATAAGCTTTTCTTTATACTGCATAATACCATTCACTATTCACTCTGCTTCCTCCCTTACCCACTAGGCACTTTTGAAGCTACATACTCTAAAGCTGGCTTAGGAATTCAGGATCTTTTTTCTCTTTTTAGCTACTTTAAATAGAGCTTTCAGAATTATTACCTCTGGGCAGCTTCATGATTTTGGGCAGCAGGTGTGAACTGCAGCAGTATCACCTTTCTCCACTAAACACATGAGGAATGACTCAGTCCATGGTTTTACACCTTCCCTTATTCAGAATAAAGAGATTATCCTTTAAAACGCTCTTGGAACTGAATGATAAAAGAGGGACTAGTTGGATTTGTTGTTCCAGAGTTAAGAATTGGCATAAAGTGAGAATTTGGGAAGAACCAATGTGTGACATAGTAGTGTTACACTATTAAAAATAGTAGTAGATCAGTATAGGCCTACCTGGAGATACTGCGGGTTCCGATTCCAGACCCCCACAGTAAAGTGAGAAATGATTTTTTTTTTTTGTCTTCATAGTGCATATAATAGTTACTGTTTATGTTGTAGTCTTTTAAGTGTGCAGTGGTATTATGTCTAAAAAATGTATGTATCTTAATTCAAAATATTTTATTGCTGGGGCACCTGGGTAGCTCAGTTGGTTAAGCATCAATTCTTGATTTCAGCTCAGGTCATGATCTCATAGTTGTGAGATTGAGCCCTCCATATGGCTCCACACTGGACATGGAGCCTGCTTAGGATTCTCTCTTTCCTCCCTTTGTCCTTCCCCCACATGTGCGCATGCATGCTCTCTTTCTCAAAAAAGAATTTTATTGCTAAAAAGAAGGCTAACTTTCAGCAGGCTGTAACCTCTGGAGGTCCTCCCTCCATGTTGATGGCTACTGACTGTTGGGGGTGAAGCTGAAGCTGTGGCAATTTCTTAAGACAATGGAGTTTTGTTTTGTTTTTTTATATCGCTTGACTTCCTTTCATGAACAATTTCTCAGCATATGATACTGTTTGGTAATATTTTATCCACCATAGAACTTTTTTTCATAATTTGGGTCAATCCTCTCAAACCCTGTTGCTGCTTTACCCATTAAGTTTATGTAATATCCTAAATTCTTTGTTGTCATTTCAGCAATCACAGCATCTTCACCAGGAGTAGAATTTATCTCAAGAAATCACTAAAGAAAGTGGTTTATTTATAAGAAACAACTTCTCGGGGTGCCTGGCTGGCTCAGAAGAGCATATGACTCTTGGTCTTGGGGTCATGAGTTTGAGCCCTACATTGGGTGTAGAGATTGCTTAAGTAAATAGATAACTAAAAAAAAAAACAATTTCTCATCAGTTTTTATCAGGAAATTACAGCAAGTCAGCCACATCTTCAGGCTCCCCTTTTATTTTAGTTCTTACATTTGCAGTTACTTCCTTCACTGAAGTCTTGAACCACTCAAGATCATCCATGAAGGTTCGAAACAAATTTTTCCAAATTCCTGTTAATGTGGATATTTTACCCTCTTGCCATGAGTGACAAACCAAATGTTCTTAGTGGCATCTAGGATGGTGAATACTTTCTAGAAGGTTTTCAATTGACTTTGCTCAAGTCCACCAGGGGAGTCACTATCTATGGCAGCTCTAGCCATATAAGATATATTTCTTAAATAATAAAGACTTGAGGGGCACCTGGGTGGCTCAGTCAGTTGAGCTTTGGCTCAGGTCATGATCTCACCGTTTGTGAGTTCAAGCCCCTCGTTGGGCTCTGTGCTGACAGCTAAGAGCCTGGAGCCCACTTCAGATTCAGTGTCTCCCTCTCTCTGTCCCTCTCCTGCTTGCTCTCTCTCTCTCTCTCTCTCTCTCTCTCTCAAAAATAAACATTAAAAAAAATTTTTTTTTAAATACTGTAAAAAGTAGTAATAAGACTTGAAGGTTGAAATTACTCCTTGATCCAGGGGCTGCAGAAAGGATGTTGAAAACAGGCACTGCAAAAAACATTAAACTCCTACATCTCTATCAGAGTTCTTGGGTGCCAACAGGTGTGTTGTCAGTGAACATTAATGTTTGAAAGGAATCTTTTTGTTCTGAGTAGTAGGTCTCAGTGATGAGCTTAAAATATTTAATAAGCCATGTTATAAACAGATGGGCTATCATCCAGGCTTTGTTGTTCCATTTATAGAGCACAGGCAGAGTAGATTTAGCATGATTCTTTTTTTTTTTTTTTTAAGTTTTACTTAATTTTGGAAGAGAAGGAGAGAGAGAATCCCACGCAGGCTCTGCACTGTCGCACAGAGCCCAGTGTGGGACTTGAACTCACAAACTGCAAGATTATGACCTTTGCCATACAGAATTTAATCATTTTTAGTTTTTGATTTACAGTGAGAGACATGTGATTCTTCTTCTCCTTGAACACTTAGAGGCTGTTATAGGGTTATTGATTGGCTTGATTTTAGTATTGTTTCTTAGGGAATAGGGATGCCTAAGCAAAGGGCGAGAGATGAGGGAATGGCCCTTTGGTGGAGCAGTCAGAACACATACACTTAACAATAAAGTTCAGTCTTACATTGGAGTGGTTGTGGAGTGGTTGATGGCACCCCAATTTCAACCGAAATAGTAACATCAAAGGTCACTGATCAGCCATCACCGTGACAAATGTAAGAATAATGAAAAAAATCTGAAATATTGTGAGAATTAACAAAATGTGACACATACTTGAAGTGAGCAAATGCTTTTGGAATAATGGTGCTTATAGACTTGCTTCATGCAAGGCTACAAACTTGTAAAAAATGCAGTATCTGAGAAGTGCAATAAAAAGAGGTATGCCTATATATTAACAAGATAGAATACTGAGAAATAGTTTTGTAATCACTAGTTCATCATCTTTTCATAAGGTTTGTATTACACTTGTTCACATGTCTTACAGTTCATTTTTTTTTTTTTAAATATTTTTATTTATTTCTAGGAGAGAGAGAGACAGCGTGAGCAGGGGAGGGTCAGAGAGAGAGGGAGTCACAGACTCTGAAATAGGCTCCAGGCTCTGAGCTGGCAGTCAGCACAGAGCCCGACGCGGGGCTCGAACCCACGAACCGCGAGATCATGACCCAAGCGAAAGTCAGACGCTCAACCGACTAAGCCACCCAGGCGCCCCTTTACAGTTCATTTTTATGTGATTCTCATTAGATTGTGAGTTCTTTGAAGCATTAGGATCAGGTCTTACTTAAATGTCCTGTCTTGTCTGTGGTGGCTTAGCACAGTACTTAATAGAAGAGCACTCAGCACACATTTGGTGAGTGATTGAATGAGAGTAAACATGTTGAGGCATAGCATTTTAGAATAACCTCTTAATCATGAAAAGAATTTTAAATGAGTTAGTACATGGTATGTATATATGTATTCATATATACAGTGCATACATTTATGTATATATTTTATGTATACAGATGTTTGTATATGTATAAAACAGTAACTGTGGATCGGAATACTTTATTAACTTTCAGATTATTATTCTTAAAATTAGTATTCTTAGTCATGCCAGGTACAAAGGTTATGGTAGTTAGCTTTGGAAACAGGTTCAAATCCTGAAAGGGTGATTAAATTGATTATTTTGTAGAAGACTAGTTTGGGGTCTCATGATATATTGATAATTATTTAGGATAAGTCTTTATTACTTTTGTGGTTTAATGTCATTGTCTTCAATAATTTGTTTTTTGTAGAATGGGAATATAATTTCTGAAAGCTGAAAATCCTTGAAATTTAGGGGCGCCTGGCTGACTTAGTTGGAAGAGCATGTGACTCTTGATTTTAGGGTTGAGAGTTTGATCCCCATGTTGAGTATAGAGATTACTAACAATAAGTGAAGAAACTAAAAAAAAAAAAAAAGAAGAAAAATTAAGAACCTCAGTGGCTCAGTCGGTTAAGCAGCTGACTCTTGGTTTCAGCTTAGTTCATGATTTCTTGCTTTGTGAGTTCTAGCCCCACCTAGGGCTCTGCGCTAATGGCATGAAGCCTGCTTGAGATTCTCGCGCGCTCTCTCTCTCTCTCTCTCTTTCTCATAAATAAGTAAACATCTAAAAAAAGAAAAATCCTTGAAACTTACATTAACAAAATACTTTGGCCAATTATTTTTCTTTCCTTATATCTAAAATAGCAGAATTAAATTATGTAAATTAGTGGAATTCAAAAAAAATTTATTTAAGTTTCTAATTAACGTAATAGTAACAGCTTTCTACAAAGCACTGTGCTGCGTAGTTTGGGAATAACAATGGAACCACAGAAATAGTGTTTGAGAAGAAAAAAAGAAAACCACAGTGTTTGACTTCAAGGAGTTATACTGCTAATATACAGTTGAAGTCCTCCAGTGATGTTGAAACAGGTTAATCAAGAAAGTTAAAGCTGGGTGAAAAAGGTACAAAGCATACCTTAAACATTTTATTTCAATGTAAAACACATATAAAAGTCCATTTATCACTTAATTCTCATAGCAGTCTTATGAGGTGTGAAAGTTTGTGTAATACTGCTCTGATTTTCTGTAAGTGTTAGATAGAATTCTGTTTAATAGAGAAGCCACTTGGGCCTGAACTTGTGTTTTGGAATGGTGTTTAATTTTACATTCAATTTTTGTTATATAGTGGGGTAATTACATTTTCTATTTCTGTGTGTCAGTTTTGGTAAGTTGAGTATAAGAGGTTTGTCCATTCTTGACTCATTTGAATTTATAGGTATAATTTGATGATAAATATTTATTAATTTTGAGAGAGAGAGAGACAGAGTGAGAGTGGCGGGGGGGGGGGGGNAATCTGAAGCAGGCTCCAGACTCTTGAGCTATCAGCACAGAGCCTGATATGCAGCTCGTACCCACAAAGCATGAGATCATGACTTGAGCTGAAGTCAGATGCTCAAACAACTGAGTCACCCAGGCACCCCAGTAATGTCCCCTTTTAATAATTGTAGGATCTGTAATGATATTCCTCTCTTCATTCCTGATAGTTTGTGTCCCCCCTCCCCCTTTTTTTGCCACTTGCTATAGATGTATCAAAAATTTTAAGTAATCTTTACACACCACATGAGACTTGAACTCACCAGCCTAATATCAAGAGTCACATGCTCTACTGACTGAGCCAGGCAGGTGCCCCCAAATTTACCAATTTTTATTTTATTTTTAAATTTTTTAATTAAAAAGATTTATTTTTGAGAGCAAGCAAGTGAACATGAGTGGGGAAGAGGCAGAGAGAGGGAGAGAGATGATTTGCAGCAGGCTCTGTGCAGACAACAGAGAACCCAGTATGGAGATCAACCTCATAACCATGGGATCATGACCTCAGCCAAAGTTGAATGCTCAACTGACTAAGCCACCCAAGCACCCCTTAAATTTTTTTTTAAATTTATTTATTTTTGAGAGAGAGACAGAGACGGAGCATGAGTGGGGGAGGGGCAGGGAGAGAGGGAGACACAAAATCTGAAGCAGACTCCAGATCCAGCCGTCAGCACAGAACCCAATGCAGGGCTGGAACCCACAAACCATGAGNAACTAAGCCACCCAGGTGCCCCGCTCCAGGACTATTTTTTAAGCTATGCCTACACATTTCAATATTTTCATTTTCTTGCAGTTCATACCTTTAAAAATGTTTCTGCTTGGGGCGTCTGGGTGGCTCAGTCAGTTAAGTGTCTGACTTCAGCTCAGGTCATGATCTCACAGTTTGTGGGTTCAAGCTCTGCATTGGGTTCTGTGATGCCATTGCAGAGCCTGGAGCGTGCTTCGGATTCTGTGTCTCCCTCTCTCTCTATCTCTGCCTCTTCCCCGCTCACGCTCTGTCTCTCAAAAATGAATAAACATTTTAAAAAAACCTTTTTTTAAATTAAGAATGAATTAATAAAAATGTTTCTGCTTGAGACATCCTCTTTGACCCATAGATTATGTAGAAGTGTGTTGTTAAGTGTTTGGCAATTTCCTGCTGTGTTTCTTGTTACTGAGTTCTAGTTCAGTTATATATAGTTAAAGATCATACTCTGTGTGACTTCCATCCTCTTCTGTTAAGGTTTTTTTTTTGTATCCTAGTATATGGTCTATATTCAAGTGTTTTCCATGTACATTACTGTGTTGGGTGAAGAGTTCTATAAATATCAGTGAGATACAGTTTTTGTATATTCTTGTTGATAATCCACCAGTTTGATCAGTTACTGAGGAAGGCGTGTTGAAGTCTCCATCTATACTTAAGGATTTATTTCTCCTTTCCTGTCAGTTTTTGTTTCATATATTTTAAAGCATTATTGTTAGCATTTACTATTAGGATTGTTATATTTCTTTGGTAAATTCACTTTTTTTATCATTATATAATGTCCCTTTTCCATTTTTTGTTTTCCTTGTTCTGGAATCTACTTTGTCTAACATTAATATAGTCCCTCCAACCAACTTTAACTTTTTTCTTCTTAATTTATTATTGATGGAGGGGAATGAGGTGAGGAGGAGAAGGCAAGCAGGGGAGGAGCAGAGAGAAGGAGAGAATCCCACCAACTGTGAGATCATGACCTGAGCCAAAATCTGAGCTGAAGTTGGACACCACCAACTGAGCCACCCAGGTGCCCCCCCCCCACTGTTTTTTCCTTTTTTAAGTTTCTTTTTTTTTTTTAAGTTTAATTATTTACTTAGAGACAGGAAGAACACAAGTGGGAAGGGGCAAAGAGAGAGGGGAGAGAGAATCCCAAGCAGGCTCTGCACTGACTGTGCAATTTGAGTTGGGACTCAAGCTCAAGAACTGTGTGATCATGACCTGAGCTGAAATCAAGAGTCAGACGCTTAACCCACTGTGCCATCCAGTTGCCCTGTCCTCCCTCCCCACTTTATTTCTTTTTTTTAGTTTATGTATTTTGAGAGAGAGAGAGAGAGAGAGAGGGAGAGAAACCCCAAGCAGGTTCTGCGCCATTAGCACAGAGCCCAGCATGGAGCTCAAAGTCACAAACTGTGAGATCCTGACCTGAGACAAAATCAAGAGTCAGAAGCTTAACTGACTGAGCCACCCAGGCGTCCCATGATAAGAACTTTTAAGATCTATTCTCAGCAATTTTCAAATATGTAGAACAGTATTATTAACTAATCCATACATTTATATCCCCACCTCTAAATTTATTTTATAACTGGAAGTTTGTACTAAAATAGGTGGAGGGTGTCAAAAAGATAGAACTTTTTGATGTTTGCATAATACACCTCTTTTCATTCTTTTACTTTTTTATTTATATTTTTTTAAATGTTTATTTTTGAGAGAGAGACCAGCACGAACAGGGATGGAGCAGAGAGAGGGAGACAGTGGATCCAAAGTAGGCTCTGTGCTGAGAGCAGACGCCCGATGCAGGGCTTGATATCATGAACCACAAAATCATGACCTCAGCCGACGTCAGATGCTTAACTGACTGAGCCACTCAGGAGCCCATCATCCTTTTTCTTTTAATATACATATACTCATTATATCAAAGTGAGCTTCTTATTGATAGTATATAGATGGATCATTTTTGGGACCACTTGGGCAATCTGTCTTTAAATTGTTGTTTTAGATCATTACATAATTAGGTAGGTCTGTTGAATTTAGATTCGTTTTATGTTTTCCTCTGTTTTTCATTTCTGTTTCTGCTTTCCTGCCTTTGGGGTTATTTGAACACTTTAGTATTCTAGTTTACACTCTCCAAGTTTTTTGATACTTTTTTGTGGGGTAAGTCTTACAGGTCACTCTAGGGATTATAATAGACATACTTTTACAGTCTACTTAGAGCAGTATTTTGCCATTTATTGTGGAATATAGAAACATATTTTAGCTTTTAATTCATTATGTTGTGGTTATCTTATGTATTATATCTATATATCAAAAACTGCATTAGACAAATGTTATTTTGTTTTTAACTGTAAAATACATTTTAAGGGACTCAAGAGTCATGTGTACATTTCCCATATATTTGCCGTTTCTATAATGTAAGATGTAGATATTTTGCCATTTTTTCCTTTATTTTAATATTCCAAGTTTCGTTTTGATATCACTTCCTTCTGCCTGGAAAATCTTTAAAAAAAATTTTTTTTTAACGTTTATTCTTTTTTTTTTTTTTGAGAGATGAAGTGCAAGTGGGGTGGGGCAGAAAAAAATTTTTTTTAACGTTTTTTTATTTTTTTTTTTTTTTTTTTTGAGAGATAAAGTGCAAGTGGGGTGGGGCAGAAGGAGGGAGACACAGAATCCGAAGCAGGCCCCAGGCTCGGAGCTGTCAGCACAGAGCCTGACGTGGGGCTCAAGCCCATAAGCAGTGAGATCATGATCTGAGTCGAAGTCGGATGCTTAACCGACTAACCAGGTGCCCCTAGAAAACTTCTTTAGAACAGGTATGTTGGTGACAGATTCTTTTATTAATTTTCCTTCATCTGAGAATGACTTTATTTTATTTTCATTTCTGAAGAATATTTTCAGTGTATATAGAATTCCTGGCAAACAGTTCTTTCAGTAGTTTAGAAATAATGTTCCACTTTTTGGCCTCCATGGTTTCTGAAGTGAAGTTCATAGTCATTGAATAGATCAGTAGATCAATAGGATAGGCAATGCATTTTTCTCTGGCTGCTTTCAGTATTTTACAGATTTATCTTTAGTTTTCTACAGTTTGATTATCAGGAGTCTGGGCATACATTTCTTTGGTCTTATTCTGTTTTGAATTTCCTAAGCGTCTTCAATCTGTACATTTATGCTTTTTGCTAAATTTGGAAAGTTTTCAGTATATAGTTTTTCACATTTTTTTGGTACCACACTATTTTTTTCCATCCTTCTGGGACTCTGAGGACACAAATACTCAGTCTTTTGCTGTTGTCCTACAGATCTCTGATACTTTGTTCACTTAAAAAATTTTTTTTAAATCTCTTTTTCAGATTGGATACTCTGTTATTGATTGATCTATCTTCCAAGTGCACTAGCTCTTTCCTCTGTCATTTCTATTCAGCTATTGAGCCCATCAGTGAGTTTCTTACCTTGGTTATTGTTTTTTTCAGTTCTAAAGTTTATGTTTCCTCTTTGTATCTTTTATTCATTTTCTGAGACTTTATATCCATTTATTTCAAGAGTATTCATTCACCTTGTTGCAGCATTTTTTAAATAGCAGTTGCTTTATAAAGTCTTTGTCATTTTCTTAAAAAAAATTTTTAATGTTTATTTCCAGGAGAGAGTGAGAAATGGAGTGCAAGCTGGGGAAGGGCAGAGAGCGAGGGAGACAGAATCTGAAGCAGGCTCCAGGCTCTGAGCTGTCAGCACAGAGCCCGATGTGGCTCGAACCCACGAACTGTGATATCATGACCTGAGCCGAAGTCGGATGCTTGACGGACTGAGCCACCCAGACGCCCCTGTCATTTTTTTTTCAGTGTTTATTTTGTTGAGAGAGAGAGAGAGAGAGAGATGAACGGGAGCAGGGGAAGGGCAGAGAGAGAGGGAGACAGAATCCGAAGCAGGTACCACGCTCTGAGCTGTCAGCACAGAGCTTCATGCAGGGCTCAAACTCGTGACCTGTGAGATTATGACCTGAGCCACCCAGGTGTCCCATAAAGTCTTTGACATTTAATTCACAGTTCCAGTATCTGTGCAATCTCAGCATTGATGTCTGATAACTCTTTTCCCAGGTGAGTTGATTTTCCTAGTTTGGTGCAGTTTACTTACTTTCTGTCCCCACCAGAGAACCCCTTTCCAATTCCTCAAACCAAGATCAGAAAGCTGCTCTTGATGTTTTTTCCTTTCCATGCTGGTCCTCACTTTGGGGTTTCAGGCTGTCTTGCTTCTAGGCCAGGGAATATCAGAGGGAAGAAAAGTGATAACTCACTGCCATTTTATGGGTACTTCAAATTCTGGTCTTTTCCATCTAGTTGCTATTATAAACTTTTTAGAGTCCTCAAATAGCTGCTCCGTACATTCTGTTCAGGTCTTATATAGCTTTGTTTGGCAGGAGGGGCACTGAACCTGGAACTCTGTTTCTTGTTTTTTTGCTTGTTTTTTAAGAACTACACAGATTGCTTTGAGGGTAGCTAGTTCGTTCATTCTGACTGCTGCATAGCAGTCTGTCCTATGCTTCTGTCATATTTTATTTGTCCTTTTATAGTGGACACATCGTATTCCTCTACCACCTTACTACCACAGAAATCTTATACATTTGTCCTCATGGCCCTCTGTACGGATGTCTTTGAGGGTATATGCTAAGAAGTGGGAGGGGCGCCTGGGTGGCTTAGTCGGTTAAGCGTCTGACTTTCGCTTGGGTCATGATCTCGCGGTTCATGGGTTCGAGCCCCGCGTTGGGCTCTGTGCTGACTGGCAGCTCAGAGCCTGGAGCCTGTTTCGGAGTCTGCGTTTCCCTCTCTCTCTGACCCTCCCCTGCTCACGCTGTCTCTCTCTCTCTCTCTCTCTCCTGGAGATAAATAAAAATATTTAAAAAAAAAAAAAAAAGTGGGATTGCCAGATGCTAAGGTATATGCGTAAATTTATCTTACACATTAAGGCATACATTTAATCAAATACTAATAGTCTAGTATTATTAGAATATTAGTAGACTAATAGAATATTACTCACCCTTATAAAGGAAAGAAATCCTGTCACTTGCTATAACATGGACTCAGATTATACTAATGCTAATATTCTATTGTATGTGTGTCAAAACAGATAAACATAAATAGTACTTTTTGTTTATCCATTCATCTGTCAGTGTATGTAGGGGTTATTTTCACCACGTGGCTGTAGTGAATAATGCTGCTATGAATATGGGTGTGTGTATATCTCTTTGAGATTCTATTTTCAGTTCTGTTGGATATGTACCCAGAAGTTAGATTGCTGGATCACATGGTAGTTCTATTTTCAATTTTTTAAGGAACTACCATACTGTTTTCCACAGTGGTATCCCACTTCACAGTCTCACCAACAACGGTACCCAAGGGCTCCAGTTTTTCCACATCCTTGCCAACACATTTTTTTTTAATAGTAGCCATTCTGATGGGTGTGAAGTATTATAGTGGGTTTGATTGCATTTCTCTAATGATTAGTGAAATTGAGCAATTTTCATATGCTTGTTGGCTGTTTGCATATTTTAAGAGAAGTATCTCTTCAAAGTCTATTGCTCATTTTTTAGTCAGTTTATTTTTTATTGGTGATTTGTTTATATATTAGTAACATTAATATATACATTCTTTATATTCTAGATGTTTTAGTTTTTAATGGATCTGAAATTTTTTTGTGTGTGATAGCAAGACTGTTAATTTTATCTTTTTAGGTATAGAACTTAGCACAATTTCTGGTATATAGTAAAATGCTTAAATCTAGCTGAATGAGGGGCGCCTGGGTGGCTTAGTCGGTTAAGCGTCCGACTTTCGCTTAGGTCATGATCTCGCGGTTCGTGGGTTCGAGCCCCGCTTCGGACTCTGTGCTGACTGCCAGCTCAGAGCCTGGAGCCTCTTTCGGTCTGTGACTCCCTCTCTCTCTGACCCTCCCCTGCTCACGCTGTCTCTCTCTCTCCTAGAAATAAATAAAAAAACATAAAAATTTTTTTTTTAAATACTAGCTGAATGAAAGAATGTGTAAAATGAGATGCTGGGTTTATTTTTCTAGGAAAACAATGTTATTTTTTAAAATAACTTTTTAAATTTATTTATTTATTTGAGAGAGTGAGTGAGCAGGGAGGGGCAGATAGAGAGGGAGATGGAGAATTCCAAGCAGGCTCCTGGTTGGAATGGTTAGCACAGACCCTGAAGCGGGGCTCGAATTCCTGAACTGTGAGATTGTGACCTGACTCAAAGTTGGATGCATAACCAGCTGTGCCACCCAGGTTTCCCTTCAGTGTTATGTTATTTTTTTTAAAAACTAAGATTTCTCAGAGATCTCTTGAGGATTAATCTCTGTTGTCTATGGCTTTTTGCCTGTTCCATATAATTCACTATAATTGGATATCTAGTATCCTGCAGAATCTTAGAGTTGGAGGGACTTTAGTGATAAGAGGCTTAAATTATGTTCATCATACTGTATTTAGTGCAAAAAGGACATAAAGGATACCGTTTAAGATAATTCATTTAACTTCAGTTTTCTAGTCTGGTTAGCTGAAATTGTACTACAGTGTAAATCTGGGGTTGCTTTGGTAGATCTGGGTTCCTGCTTGTTTGGTCTTGTGTATGTATAGTCTTTGTGCTAGATATCTTCAGTCTTTTGTTTTGTTTTGTTTTTTTTCCAGAGCCACATAGCTTTCTTCCCCTCTGATATATGTCCTGGGAGGCTCACTCCTGTGCACTGTGTCTGTAGGCTTGTCTCCTTTCTGTCTTCCAGCTGGGGGTAGATGGAGGAGGTACCAGGAGACCAGAGGGCAGGAGGAATGGGTTTAGGTAATTTATTTCCCTTCTCCTTTCCTGCCAGATTGACAAGTTGCATGCCTCTACCAGTGACCATGATTTCTGTCTTGGAGACCCTCTTCATATAGTTACCCTCGCCAGGGTCAGTTCCTCATCTTGCCTTTTCAGGCCTGGATGTGTGAGTGGACAGTCCACTATCTTTTATTGGTTTCTTGGAACCTTACCCACACCTTTTTAAATAGTCTGTTAAATTTTTCTCAAATTACCCAGAATGTGAATTCTGTTTTCAGCTGGAACCTGATTGTTAGAGTCCCTGAACAGGCCCTGTGATTTTACTTACTTTTTAAGATTTGAACAAATAAATTTTATTACTGAATGGTAAGATTAGTAATTTGGGTTTGTTTTTATCTGTTTTCCACAGGTTTACAGTAGGTTTTTGGAGTTTCTTTTCCCAAGCATCCCCAGCTAAAAGATTATACGAGTGAAATATAAACAACGTAGCCACATTTCAATATTTTCAACTTCCTTCACAGGGTTGGGTTTCTAATTTGCAGCATAAAACATTTGTTAAGTGTCTCTTTCAGAGAATTATAGCACTTTTCTTCTTCACAGTCCCTATTCTTATGACTTGGGATCTTTTCTCTTCTCTTTCAGCATGTTCCTAAGCTAGCATTTGTGGATGCTCCCCGATCTGAGGCAACTTTGTGAAATAAAGATGTCTTTACAACCTCCAACATTTCATGTTGCTAAAGTCACTTCTTTGTTATCTACATCCTTTGTTAACCTGTGTCTTTGTCTAGCTCATTTTAGATACCTATTCTGATTAATTTTTTGGGTAAACTTTATTTTCCTAATATGTATTAATGTACTAGTGTATTAATCAGCTCTACTCTTTATCTGTTCATGTCCTCATTAATTTTTACTTTTATTGAGAGGGGAAGATATTTTTGCTTTGACTTTAAGAAAATTTTCTTGTTCATGACAGAACTCTAAACCTCCCCCTTTTGCCCTTATCATTCTTCTCTTCTCCCTTCTAACATTCTTCTCCCCCAAGCATTCCCTTTCCAAAACCTCATTCGTGTATCTCACATGCACTTTAATGTTCCTTCTATGGAGTTTAGGCACTTGTCTCTGGACACTTGCTCTTCACATAGGGGACTTTACATTTCTGGTTGTGGTTTAATATCCTATTAGACCTGCTGCTAGTTTTCCTCTTTTGTCCTCCACAAACTTTCTTGCCTGTTTTGCTTTCTGCTGAAGCATGTAGCTGATGCTTTGTGCATGGGAGAGTGCCTGATAGGATTTGGTAGTTTGTTCTTGTGTTTATTTAGTGATATCTGCTGTTAAGTTCATTTTAAAGGTAAAGAAAATGCAGCTCAGAGTTGCTAAATGGCATGCACAAAGGCTGTCAAAAACAGAAGTGAGATTGAAAATCAAGCCTCTGTCACCTTTGCTGCATTGCCTCTTTGTAGAGCCCTGCTTACACTTCAAGCATAGTGTGCATCCTTCCTCTTCTTGGAAGCTTCCCAGAGCTCTGTGGCAGAATGAATGTCCTCTGCCATCGCTCTCCCTTTGCACTGGCCCTTAGTGGAACAGCACCTGAGTTAAGAGGGATATCAGGACCATGCATACCTTTTTAATCACAGTTTTAATATTATTATTGTGCAGGTAATGCCACATTTGGGCTTTGAACCCAAATCTTGCCCTTATACATCTATCGACTTCATTTCTAGAGTAGTGGTGAGACAGATGGGCTGATGGCTGTGAAAGCCAGGAGCTGGCACCAGTGAGATTTCTCCTCTGTGCTCCTTTTCTTGCGCTATTAGCTCTTTGTCACAGGCTCACATGTGGTATGCACGCTCTTTCTCTTCAATGTTTGTTAAAGGAGATGGTTGTAAATTACTAGCTAGTTTTAAATGTGTTGCTCAGTAATGCACCATACTTATTTTCCTTTGTAGTTTCTCTCTCTCTCTCTCTCTCTCTCTCTCTCTCTCACACACACACACACACCACCTCTGGCAAACACCAGTCTGTTCTCTGTATCTTGAGTTGGTGGGTTTCTTTTCCAGACTGTACATGTATTCCACTTATGATACGGTGATTTTGATTGTTCATGTTTTCTGATGAGTTAATATTTTTCCCTTTTTAAAAAATGTTTTATTTTTTTAATTTTTTTTTTTTTTTTTTTTTTANGAACCATGAGATCATGACCTGAGCCGAAGTTGGACGCTTAACCGACTGAGCCACCCAGGTGCCCCTAAAAAATGTTTGTTTGTTTGTTTATTTTGAGAGAGAGTACAAGCAGTGGAGGGGCAGAGAGAGAATCTTAAGTGGTTTCTGTGCTGACAGTACAGAGCCCAGTATGGGGCTCTAACTCATGAACCGCGAGATCGTGACCTGAGCTGTAACTAAAAGTTGGACATTCAACTAACTGAGCCATCCAGGCTCCGCAATATTTTTTTTCCTAAGGAGGCAAATGAATTTATATTATTACATGTCTTTGATAGAAATTCTAAATTATATGCTTTCTGTGGTGGTTTTTTTTTTTTTTTTTAAGTTTATTTACTTGGAGCAAGCTGGGGAGTGGCAAAGAGAAGGAGAGACAGAGAATCCCAAGCAGACTCCACACTGCCAGTGCAGAGCCTGATGCAGGGCTCAAACTGATGAACTATGAGATCATGACCTGAGTGGAAATCTAGAATTGGACACTTAATTGACTGAACCACCTAGGTGCCCCTCATTTTTAATATTAACTCTACTGTTAGTCTAAACTAATTGGGTTTGGAAAGAATTTACATATAGTAATAATTATATCTTTTTTCTTTCTAGTTCAGTCTTTGTCTATATGTATGTTATGTGCTTTTTTAAAATTCAGAATATAAGGGCTCCTAAGTGGCTCAGTTGTTTAAGCATCCAATTTTGGCTCAGGTCATGATCTTGTGGTCCGTGAGTTTGAGCCCTGCGTCAGGCTCTGTGCTGACAGCTCGGAGCCTGGGGCCTGCTTCAGATTCTGTCTCCCTCTCTCTCTGCACCTCCCCCACTCACACTCTGTCTCCCTCTCTCTCTCAAAAATAAATTTAAAAAAAATTTTTAAACTCAGAATTTAAGGTGGTACTTCATATATATAGTCCTGCCTTTTTAACTAATACTGTTGATATATTTTCACTTCAGTAAATACGTTTTAAAAATTTTAGTGGCTATGTAAAAATCCAGCATAAATGTATTATAGTTTGTTTAATAATCAGTTTAATTCTTTGTTCATATAGTTCATTAGTCTGATTTTTTGGTCCTAAAATGTGTTGATAAATAGTTTTGTATAAAAGTCTGTGCATTGGGGCGCCTGGGTGGCTTAGTCGGTTAAGCGTCCGACTTTCGCTTAGGTCATGATCTCGCGGTTTGTGGGTTCGAGCCCCGCGTCGGGCTCTGTGCTGACTGCCAGCTCAGAGCCTGGAGCCTGTTTCAGAGCCCTCGTCTCCCTCTCTCTTGACCCTCCCCTGCTCACGCTGTCTCTCTCTCTCTCCTAGAAATAAATAAAACATTTAAAAAAAAAGAAAAAGTCTGTGCATGAATCCCTGTTTCTTTTTTTAATGTTTGTTTATTTTGAGAGAGAGAGTGCCAGAGCATATGCATGAGTTGAGGGGCAGAAAGAGAGAGAGAGAGGGAGGGAAGGAGAAAATCCCAAGCAGGCTTCACTCTATCAGCACAGAGTCTGATGTGGAGCTTGATCCCACAAACTGGGAGATGGTGACCTGAGCCAAAATCAAGTTGGATGCTCAACTGACTGAGCCACCCAGGCGCCCCTTGGGCTGGATAATTTTTTTGTTGTGGGGGGCTATCATGTTCATTATAGAATTCTTAGCAGCATTCCTGGATCTACTCACCAGATACCAGTAGCATCCCCTTCAATCATGACAACTTAGAATGTCTCCAGTCATTGCCAGATATCGGGGCAAAACCACTTCCAGTTGAGAACTACTCTAAAATCATAGTTCTAACCAGTTTTGCCAGATTCTTTTAGCTGTTTTTTCCAATAGAATATAAGTTCCTTTGAGGGCAAGGACTGTACCTTTTTATTTTTATTGTTTTAGATCTTCAGCATTTAGCTGTTGTCTGATATAAAGATAATCAGTAAATATTTGTTGAGTGGATTGAACATATTTCAGTATAATGGATCCAAGGTATTTCATGACATACAGGCCCCATTATAAACTGGGACTTACGTTAATTATTAAATATATAAAGGCTTCTGGAGGTAATTTTACAAAAGGAAAACACATCTGATGGGGTTTTTTTTTTTTAGTGGTTTTTACACAAGCCAACAAATATCCCTTGTGTTTTTCGTTATAATGGATATCTTGTTTGGTTACTTTGTTAGACCTTGCTTTTGTTTGGATGTTACATGTTTTGAAGTTCAAGTCCAGAATTAATAACCATAGGATTTGTGCTGTCTCAATATGGAATACAAAATGATATACACCCCCTTGTGGGTGGAGGAGGGGTGGTTTTGTTGACTGTAAGTCTTCTGTTCAGTGAAAGTCTTGGTAAACAGCCTTCTGTTGAATTTTAAAGTTTTTTTCTTTCTTGGACTTTTCCCCCTTAGTATATTTGTTAGTATGTGAGTAAATATTAATATTTCTATGCAGTAGTTTTTTTCCCAAAGGCTGAGACAGGAAGCTCTGAGAATTGAGGGAAGAATTAAAAAAAAATTTTTTTTAAGGTTTATTATTTATTTTTAAGAGAGAGAGAGAATACGAGCTGGGGATGGCCAGAGAAGAGGGAAACACAGAATCCCAGGCAGGCTCCAGGCTCTAAGCTGTCAGCACAGAGCCCAACGTTGGGCTCAAACTCACGAACCATGAGATCATGACCTGAGCCAAAGTCAGACACTTAGCCAAATTGAACTACCCAGGCACCCCGAGGGAAGAATATTTTTTGAGTTAGGTTTTAAATTTGATAATCTTTTCTCATCACTACCCTGATGAGATTTTTAGGAGAAGTAGGAGGCCTTGCTGCTACTTAGTTTTATATCAACCTGTTCCTACACCAATAAATACTCATTTTAACCATCACCAGCGTCTTTGAGGTCTGCCTTGAAGATCTCAAATCCTCACCAGTGGTGGCTACCCCATTCTAAGCTGTTTCCATCTCTTGTCTGGACTAAGTAATAGCCTTCTCTTTGGTCCCTTGCTTCTACTATTATCGTCCACCAGTCAGTTATTTACACAAACCAAAGTGATCTTTAAGAAATATGAATCAGGGGCACCTGGGTGGCTCAGTCAGTTAAGTGTCCGACATCAGCTTAGGTCATGATCTCACAGTTTGTGGGTACTAGCCCCGCGTCGGGCTCTGTGCTGACAGCTCAGAGCCTGGGGCTTGCTTCAGATTCTGTGTCTCCCTCTCTCTCTGCCCCTCCCCTGCTTGCTCTCTGTCTCTCAAAATAAAATAAAGACATAAAAAAATTAAAAAAAAAGAAACATGAATCAAATTATGTTATTTGCCTATATTAGAAAACCATTCTGGTTTATAATTTCAGCTAATCCACCTATAATTGATGTTAGTTTCTGTACTAATTTCAACTTGAAGGTAGTAACTGTGTTTCTTATCTTTTTCCAGGAGGAACAACACAGCATGCTGGGCTCTGGATTTAAAGCTGAGCGTTTACGAGTCAATTTGAGATTAGTCATAAACCGTCTTAAACTATTGGAGAAAAAAAAAAGTGAGCAATGCATGATTTCTTTGTGTTTTATTTCCCAAAATACATCACCAGGTTCTAGCACTCTAATATTTGGCTGTTAGGCTAGTAGTATAAAGTCTTAGGGATCCCATATCCTTGAAGCTTTAGATATATACTGCTGCCCTTTGTGACATGTTAGACTGAATCACTTTGTTGCAGGGAATAGGTAGCATGATTCCTGAGTTGAACATTTCTGGCTACACAAACAATATTCTCACCTAGACAGAGGAGGAAATTCTAGAGACTAGATGAGTTGGGTCTGGATTTGCTAAGAGAGAGTGAGCTAGGTTGTAGAAGAAACCCATTTCTCTCTGTTGGGGTGGAAGTCTCCTGCAGGCCAGGTGGCCCAGTGTACTGCTATTATGTGACTGGATGCAATTTGTAACTTAGCGGAACTGGCCCAGAAAGCAAGGAAAGAGATTGCTGACTATCTGGCTGCTGGGAAAGATGAACGAGCTCGGATCCGTGTGGAGCACATCATCCGAGAAGACTACCTCGTGGAGGCCATGGAGATCCTGGAGCTCTATTGTGACCTGCTGCTTGCTCGGTTTGGCCTCATCCAGTCTATGAAGTAAGATATTTTGTCTTTTTTAAATCTATATTTAGGTATGGCTTTTAGAAAAAACTACATATTTTAGGCATACATTTTGATGAGTTTGGATATATGCATACACCTGTATACTATCATCACAATCAAGGTAATAAAATTTGTTTCCTCTGGAAGTTTCCTTGTGTCCCTCCCTTTCTCCCTCTTTTTTGGTAAGAATACATGACATTAGGTCTCTACTCTATTAACGTTTTCAAATTTATTTAATATTTATTTTTAAGATAGTATTGTGTGTTTTAATTTTTTTTAATTATTTTTTTTTTAAGTTTATTTACTTTGAGAGAGAGAGAGAGCAGGGAAGGGGCAGAGAGAAGGAGAGAGAGAAGCCAAGCAGGCTCCGCATCATCCACCCACACAGCCTCACAAACTGGGAGATCAGACTCACAAACTGGGAGATCAGGAGTTGGGTGCTTAACTGGTTGAGCCACCCAGGCACCCCTGTTTTTAATTTTTTAATGTTTATGTGTTTTTGAGAGAGAGAGAGAGAAAGCAAAACACAGAATCCAAAGCAGGCCTTGGGCTCTGCTCAGGCGGTGCTCTAACCCATGAACCACGAGATCATAAACTGAGCCAAAGTCATATGCTTAACCAACTGAGCCACCCAGGCGCCCCATACCCTCTTAACATTTTTAAGTGCATAGTACAGTATTGCTAACTATAGGCATAGTGGTGTTCCAGAGGTATCTAGAATTTAATTAATTTTGTGTAAGTGTAATGAAATAAAGTATTTTGAAGACCTAAATCAAATCACCTCTTTGAGAGAGGGAATTTGTGAAAGCATTAATACTGATCTCTAAAACATGTGAGCGTCTAGACTACTTTACATACCCAAGGACCTTTTTCCTCATGGCTTTGCTGGAAGGCAAAATTGAATTGATCTCAGTGTAGACAATTGTTGAAAAGAAAGGAAGAAATCTGAAATCAAAGGCCTAAGTTTGAGTCTTGGCTCAGCCAGTTTCCAATTTTTTGACCGTGGGCATGTCAGTTAGTTTGAGTTTCACCAAAAGTAAAGTAGGAACCCTAGAGTAATTTGTGAGAATCCAATGAGATTTGTGAAAGAGCTTTCCAGGGCTATCAATTATGATACAAATGGTAGGGTTTATTGGTTTGTTTTAAAGAATGTTAAATTTTTTTTTTTTTAAATGTTTTTATTTATTTCTAGGGGAGAGAGAGAGAGCGTGAGCAGGGGAGGGTCAGAGAGAGAGGGAGATACAGACTCTGAAATAGGCTCCAGGCTCTGAGCTGGCAGTCAGCACAGAGCCCGACGCGGGGCTCGAACCGTGAGATCATGACCTACGCGAAAGTCGGACGCTTAACCGACTAAGCCACCCAGGTGCCCCTAAAGAATGTTAAATTTTACTAAATTTTTTCCTTACTTAGGGAACTAGATTCTGGTCTGGCTGAATCTGTGTCTACACTGATATGGGCTGCTCCTCGACTCCAATCAGAAGTGGCTGAATTGAAAATAGTGAGTACAACCAGTTTCAGTGATATCTGTAGTTTGTCATATTGTTAGGTTAACAAGTCATTTCTGCTTTGATCGGATATTTTGTACCCTTCTCATTCATGCTGCCTTTGAAACAGGCTTTATAAATTTGTAAATTTGTCTCTACCTCATTTTCAGCCCTCATATAATGCAACAGAACAGTGTTTTGCAAACCTGAATAATTTTTTTAAGGCATAAAGTACTGTGTACCTTCAGTTTTGTCTTATTTTTATTGTAATGTTAATTTAAGTATATTCAAATAGAAAAGTTCTTGGACAGCTGTAAACTGGAAAAGTTAACGTTAATTTAAGGTGACATATTTTGCTTCATTCATTAATTCCACAAATATTTATCAAGTTGGTTTTATGAGCTAGGTGGCACTGAGGGTACAGCAATGGGCAAAATATGATACTAGCTCTACTCTTGTAGCTTAGAATCTAGCAGAAGAGACAGACATTAACTAAAAATTTTCTAAAAGTTGTCTCCTCACAACAGGGATATAGTACTGACTGCTAGGATATAAATTCATTTGGGTTGTTAACTATTTTTCATCTTTGCCTTTTTGTTTTATTCTCTAGATTGTCTCAGTCTTATTGCTTGACCCATCTTTTTTCTTTTTTTTCTTTTTTTTTTAAGTTTAGATTTGAGAGTGTGTGTGTGTGGTGGGGTGGCAGGGGCAGAGAGAGAACCCCAAGCAGGCTCTGCGCTGATACCCTGAGCCACAGACCATGAGATCATGACCTGAGCCGAAATCAAGAGTCAGACAATGAACTGATTGAGCCACCCAGATGCCCCTTAAGATATCCTTGTCTTCTGTATGTTTTCATTTATTTAAAAAAAAATTTTTAACTATTTATTTTTGAGAGAGAGAGAGAGACAGCGGGAGTGGTGGAGGGGCAGGGAGGAAGGGAGACACAGAATCTGAAGCAGGCTCCAGGCTCTGAGCTGTCAGCACAGAGCATGACACGGGGCTCAAACTCATGAACCATGAGATCATGACCTGAGCTGAAGATGGATGCTTAACCAACTGAGCCACCCAGGTGTCCCTGTATGTTTTTTTTTGTTTTTGTTTTTGTTTTTTTTAAAGAGCTCTTCTTAATACTCGGAATATTTACTTTATAGTCTGTTTGTGTTTCATAGCTGTCAATATTATAATTTCTTACTAGCTTTTCTTATTTCTATAATGATTGTTTCCTTCTTTTTGTTTTAGACTATTTTATAGTAGAGGCTTTTTGCACAAGTTTGGTTACTCTTGGCTCTTGGTTTATATTTACATGTGAGACACTAAAAAAGTGGCTTGGAACCTCTTGTGTGCCTGGGTGGGGCATATTGCCAGAAGCATTTATTGTTGAATGATTTAAGCCCTTTTTTAAGGAAACTCCATGGAGTTTTAGGAACTTGGTTTTTAACCTTGGTATGATCATTTCCCTCGGAGAGGAATCCTATTTTCTACCTCAAGGGTGTAAGCTGGCACCCAGAATTTCTGAGAACCATGGGAGGAGGAAACCAAAGGTCTAATTCTTCTCTTACAGAAGACTGACTTTTTCTGTTGTCAGTAAGTATCCTTGCTCTCTGCTGTGCTTGGAGTCCAGAGTCCCTTTAGTTTAACCTCCCCAGAGTAAGCCTCTTGTATTCTATTCCTGTAGGGATGGTAGTCATAAGTCATAGAGTTTTGTGGGTAGAGTAATGGGAGAGTAGAGGGCACTGGTTCTTTTTTTTTTTTTTTTTTCTTTTTTTTAACTAAGCTCTACATCCATTGTGGGGCTGGAACTCACGACCCTGAAGTCAAGAGTCACATGCTCTACCAACTGAGCTAGCCAGGCAATTGCTTCTTACGTAGACTTTTAATTTTAGTCTCTCTCTTTTTTCTTTTTTTAGTTTTTTTTTTTTCTTTTTTATGTAATCCCTGCACCCAACATGGGGCTTGAACTCGTGATCTAGAGTCTCATGCTCCCCCAACTGAGCCATCCAGGTGCCCCAGCCTGTCTCGTTTTAATGTCTCCTATACTCT
>NW_027528867.1:1511197-1545914 GCF_008692635.1 Crocuta crocuta
ACCTAGGCGGGTTTTAAAAAATCTCATAGTGGGAAAGGCCACAAAAGACATAAAGTGACTAACATAATAAAAAAATTTCTGCATAGTATACAGCAACCAAAACCATTATCAAAAGACAAGTGACTAAATTACATCATCAATACGGGGGTCTATATATTCAACAGTGAGTGCCTCCTCACTGAGCTCTCAGGTGTTGGGACCACTCTGATTCAATGCCAGTCATCTCCTGCCTGGACTATTATAGTAACTTCTTGAACCTTCTTCCTATATTTACTTTGGTTTCCTTTGGTTTGTTCACCATTCCATCAGAACAGCTTAGGGTTTTATTGAAAACACAGATCTGATCCTGTCACTGCCTCTTGCTTTAAAGCCCTTTAGTAGCTGTTGTTCTTGTGATAGAAACAAAATTCCTAATATGGCTTATATGGCTCTGCATTTTCTGGTCCCCACATGCCTTTTTTACTTCATTTCCTGTCACACTTTTCCCTTAGGCTCAAAACTGACTTTATTTCAGCTTGAGGATTGGCCTGGTTTTTCCACCAGAGGCCTTTGCACATGCAACAGCATTTTCCTAGAATGTTTTTCCTTCCCTGTGTTAACTCTCAATCATCCTTTATGTTTCCATGAATCACTTTCTTCAGGAAGCCTTACCTGGTTTTTTTGATCAGATCTGATTTTATTGTTACAAGCTATTGACACTGTGGTATACTTTGCCTTTGTGGCACTTGTTACAACTGCATTTGTATCTTTATTTGCGTGATTAATGACTGTTTTCCTCAGATTATAAGGCTCTATAAGAACAACGTCTGTTTTTCCTGATTGTGTTAATAGCATATATCATGTTTGTAATGGAATTTGGCACATACTTACAGCTCAGTGGCTGGCTGGCTGAACAAATATGAATTAATATGTACCCCTTAAGGCTTTACAGACCCTGTTTTTTTTTAATTCTTGCAGTAAAAAGAAGCATGTTTACTATTAATAGGAGGAAGTTTGAAGCAGCTTGTAGGAATGGTTTCCACTTGTATTCACTGTTTTTTTCCCCCTCTGTAGGTTGCTGATCAGCTCTGTGCCAAGTATAGCAAGGAATATGGCAAGTTATGTAGGACCAACCAGATTGGAACTGTGAATGACAGGGTAATGGACATACTCTTTAAATATGATGCAGTAGACAGGGTTGTGGGCATGTTATCCTATTGCTTGCATTGATTCTAGTGGGTCCTGCTATATGGCTGAGTTAATCTAGGGTTGCATATTTCATAGAGTGAGAAGGCTTTCTGGCTGGCAGTGCCATCAGCCCCTTACTGCTTCCCTAAACTTCTGTTTGTGAGGTCCCCCTATCTTTTGTGCCCCTTGTGATTTGTGGATGTAGAATCGAGGAGAGGAGTGGATAAATTCAAATGTGGAAAGCGAGGGTATCATCAGTCTTATCAACATCTGGGTCATGTGTAACCAGAGAACGTGAAAAAGGCACGGATTTTGTAATATGTCTCGTGATTGAAAAAACAAATCATTTAACTGTTCTGGCCTGCTTTTTTCTCAACTTACATATTAAAAAAAAGGAACAAAGTTTAAAAGTGAGACAAGTTAGGCTTAAGGCTAGTTAGCATAGATGTTAACCCTGGGTCTTTTATTTACAGCTAATGCACAAACTGAGTGTGGAAGCCCCACCCAAAATCCTGGTGGAGAGATATCTGATTGAAATTGCCAAGAACTACAATGTGCCCTATGAGCCTGACTCTGTGGTCATGGTAAGTTAGAGTCTTTCAGAGTACAAAGGGAAATGAGTCTCTAGATATTATTTTCTTAAAAAATAACCATATTCTTTGCACTAAAGTTTGTGCATGGAAGTTTAAGCCTTTGTCTCCTTAGTGCCTTTTTGGGTAACAGTAAATATGCCTGCATTTCTCAAAGAGTATTTAAGGATCAGATGAGATGAATGATGAAAGCACTTTGAAAAGGTACAAACCTTGATACAAATACAAAATGGAATTGTTGCTTTTCAATGAATTTCACAGAATTGAAGCAAGAAATGCCCCAAGACCCAGAAAGGATCCTGAAACATTTATTGGGTGCCTGCCCTATACCAGACAGTGCACAGAAAGCTCAGAAATACAGAAATAAAAACAAGGTCACTGTCCTGAAGAGGCTTATAGTGTGAAGAGGGGAAATGTACAAATAATAATCACTCAGTTAAGGTTGGTGGGTGTAGTGCGTGTTTTAGTATGCTGCTCAGACAACCCTCCCCCATCCCAAATAGACACACCTCAGGATAAAAGCATTTATCCTCCCAGCTCTTGAGAATATTGATGACCAGTGCTCATACACAGCTGAGTGCTCCTCCAGCAGTGGCTGTCAGAAGAAAGCTGCTTCATCTCAAGTCTTTCCTTCACGGCAGCCTGTATTTAGTAACTGGGATTTTAGACTCTGCCCCATTTGAAGGCACCTGCTGCAGGCCCATCCCAGCTCCAGAGCTCCCTAAGGAATTGACTGAGCAGACCTTGTGTCTGCACAGCAGCCCAGCTTTTCCATTTGCCCAGCCCTGCTTCCTTTACTGCCCACAAGTAAGGAGACCACTCCAGTAAACTTCCTCCATGCTGATTTGCATCTCAGGGTCGGCTTCTGGGGGACCTGGCCTGCATTGTGGGTTAATGATACGAGTTTCTCTCTTCTTCTCAGGCAGAAGCTCCTCCTGGGGTAGAGACCGATCTTATTGATGTTGGATTCACAGATGATGTGAAGAAAGGGGGTCCTGGAAGAGGAGGAGGAGGAGGGGGTGGTTTTGCAGCACCAGTTGGTGGACCTGACGGAACAGTGCCAGTGCCTATGCCTATGCCTATGCCCATGCCCTCTCCAAGTACTCCTTTTTCCTACCCACTTCCAAAGGGACCAGTAAGTATACATATAAGTGTGGATATAAACTCTAGAAAGTGTAACAGAAGAGGACACATTGATTGTATGAATACACACAAAAGTTGTAGGTTGTTAAGGTTGAACAGTAAGAACATTTGGTATTAGTGATCATATTGTGGAAAAAAATACTGGGATTTGAAGAAAGTTTTTTTGGTTTGTCTGTAGTTAATGCTGTGGAAAATATAGAGAGATGGTATTAGAGAAAATTTTTCTTATAGGTTTACTGGTAAATACCTTTGGGACCTGCTTCAGCCATACTTCAGCTTCATTCATTTTTTTCCAAAAATGAATACTGCTTATTACCTGGTGGAAAAACTTCTTTGTAGACAAAAAGGTGAAGGTCATTACTAGTAATAGGAAAATCTGATTAGAATCTTCCTTTGTAGACATGGAAGCAGTTAATTTAGTAATTTAAAGACTAGCCTTTGGCTAGATCTTTAAAGATCTGGAATTCTTCTGGGAGTTTTTTTTTCTCTTTTAGGGCTCTTGAAAATATGTATATATTCAATATAAATCGAATATTTACACTGATTATATGTAGTTATTTCTCCCTTACCATACGACAAACCTCAGAAATCGCAAATTGGGGCCATGTCTCTGATGTTAACCTTTTTCCTCTTGCAGTCGGATTTCAATGGATTACCAATGGGGACTTACCAGGCTTTTCCCAATATTCATCCACCTCAGATACCAGCAACTCCCCCATCGTATGAATCTGTAAGTGCTTGAGCCTCTTTTGTAAGCAGCAGGAGAGTGACTCCCATGAAGAGAGAGCAAAATAATGGCCACAGGGAAGGCAAAGTTTTGATCAATTCCTAGTACCATCATTGCTCTTGCTTTGGATTCTTGTGTTGCTTTAACGTTACCCTGGAAATTGGGTGGTGGCGGCTGCGGCATTATCATTGGTGGCAATGCTTTGTCTGCAGTTAAGCCAGGAATCAGGAAGGAGCCGAAGGTCTCTTAGAAAGTTCTAGTAGTGCACTTGCCTAGTCTTTTCTTTTTCTTTTTTTTTTTTTTTTTTTTTTTTTTATTGTGTGTGTGTGTGTGTGTGTGTGTNATGATATGAATGGAAGAATTTATGATTGACTTTGTAGAAGAAAGGATTTAAGATGTAAGGAAGCACTGTGTTTAAAAGTCTAGAGATCTAGATGCTGTTTTCTACTGTTACTAGTAAGATCCCTGGCTAGTTTTTTTTTTTTTTTTTTTTTTTTTTTTTTTTTTTTTTACTAAGGCAGAGAATTGTATTGAGTTGGTATAGTCTTGGTGTTAGAATATGATAGTTATGATAGTTAAAATACCAGTTTTATGAATTCAACATTGTGTAAAGGAATAGTGGCCAGATTTTTTTCTTAAATAGAAGTGTCCATTTAATAAATTTCAGCTGATAGCACTAATTTTACATTTTAGTTTTGTAGATAAAACTTGTTATAAATATGATAGTCATGTCTTGAATCATTGGTGGTTGCACAGCTTTGATTCCAAATTAGAGGTCTCCTTTTCTGTCAGCCTTGTTTCTTTAGCTAGTATGTGTCTTTTGAGACCTATTTCCTTCCATCTGATGAATTACAGAGAAAACAAATTGGTATGACATTTGCTGGCAGCTCCTCCTGTTCCTGAATTTCTTTAGTGCTCTTTCCTTTAGTTTTTCCCTTGGGCCTGGGTTTTTCTTAGTTTTGGTCTTGCATGCACTGAAGCATTGTACACAACTGTATCTAGGAATGAGGTAGAAGATCTTCAGTATTTGAGGACTTGGTTCTTGGAGATGAATTCAGTCGGTTAGTGTTTTCTCTCTGCCCAGAAGGTGAAGGTATCAGAGAGAGGTGTGGTGGTGTGGTAAGAATTTCCTTTTTCTCTGCTTGGTGGTTAAGAATTTAATGTTGTGTCTATCTAGTTGGAAGATCAGAAAAGGTGTATAGGGAGTGGAGGGGCAGTTTCTTTGGAGCGGTTCTGTTGCTTCTGCTTAGCTTTTGGAAAACACAAGGGCTTATACCAGTATCAGTACTTTATTGAGTAATGCCATTGCTTTCTCTCCTGGTAATAATATTTGTGTTTCAGGTTGATGACATTAATGCTGATAAGAATGTCTCTTCTGCACAGATTGTTGGTGAGTATGAGTCAGAAACCCTCAGTGCTGAACTTCTTGCTGTTTTCTCATTACTGCTTCCGCCTCAGATAGTTTTCATGTCCATGGCATTTTCCCCACATGCCCTATCCTTTCCCCGAGTGTAGCATGACAAAAATAGAACTCAGGATTTCCCTTGTCCATAAAGAAAATACCTTTCTGGCCCCAGAGAATCTTACAAATTCCTTGTTTCTGAAACAATACTTGAAAAAATACAGAGAAGTATATATTTTGATGAGTTTTGATTTTATATAACAGTGACCTTGGTAAAGGTAAAGAAAGTTTCCATCACCCCAGAAAGTTCCCTTATGTTCCTTCCCAGTCCACTCTCTACCCTGGAGGCAAACACTGTTCTTATTTTCTAACACTATAGCTTAGGTTTGCCTTTTCTAGAACTTAGATATAAATGGAAATGTATAGTAGGTAGAGTGGGGGATAATTTTAACTTGTAATATACAAAATGGAAGACTGGAAATTCAAATTCTATCAAACAATATAGACATTAATATTCCTTATAAAGTTTTTCTTCCCTTAAGCCTTAAAAGAGTGGCTCATTCCAACAGAATTTTAGTGCCACCCCTAGGACTTTGTTGTTATGGGAGCAGACCTTTGTGAAAGGGGACAGTCTGAAAGAATACATTGTGTACCTACTCCCGTGTACCACACTTGGAACTTCCCCTAATCTTTTTTCTTACCGTAGGAAAGTAAAACATAAGATTCAACTGTATTAAGAAAATGTAGATATTAATTGTACTGAAAATTTTTATTTTTCTTTATATTAATCGTTGTTTTAAAACCAGTGGTTTTCTTCTGTATTTTGATTGCCTTATTGTTTCTGCCAAAGGGAATTGTGGGCGTTGAGGATCTGAGCCACTTCTCTGGCATTTTTAACACTGTTCTTCTTACCCTCATTTAATTAGGTCCTGGGCCCAAGCCGGAAGCCCCTGCAAAGCCCCCTTCCAGACCTGTGGACACCTATGACAACTTTGTACTACCAGAGTTGCCATCTGTGCCAGACACACTACCAACTGCATCTGCTGGTGCCAACACCTCAGCNCGTTTTTTGGTGCCCATAAAAAATGTGGCTGTAGTTGTTCACTACTTTCTTAGATGGATAAGACTATTACTGTTGTAACTTAACGTGCTCCTTTTCCCATAGGTAAGGATATCCTTCCCCAGAGGGATGGTTTTGGGATCAGAAGGTAGGACTCTGGCTTATGTGTAGTGTAATGTATATACCTGTTTCAAGCAACTTCAGTGTTTTTGATTGGTTTGTATCTCATAGCTCAGTAGCTGATAATAAAGTTAAAAATTCTGTGCCTTGCTTTCTCCACTGGTTTGGTCAAACAGTGAGGTGCATATTTGGATTTTAGTGGAGAGTATTTTAAGCAGTGACCCATGCTGGGCACAAGCCAGACCTTACTCTTTAGTTCCCTGGGTAATGTGGATGTCTGCAGCATCAAGAAGCCCATTTCAATCTCTGTGTGTGGGGTTTTTTTTTTAATGTTTATTTTTGCAAGACAGAGTGAACAGAGGAGGGGCAGAGCGAGGACACAGAATCCTAAGCAGGCTCTGCACTGTCAGCACAGAGCCCAACATGGGGCTCGAATCCACAAACTGTGAGATCACAATCTGAGCTGAAATCAAGAGTCAAATGCTTAACTGATTGAGCCACCCAGGCGCCCCGCAACTTCTGTATTTAAGCCTAGATAGCATTTGTGAATTTGCTTGGTTACTCCTGTGAGACAGGGATCCCCATTTGCCAGACCTCACGCTTTTATCTTTAAAATAAGCTGTTGTCAGGGCGCCTGGGTGGCTCAGTTGGTTAAGTGTCTGACTTCAGCTCAGGTCATGATCTCATGGTTTGTGAGTTCAAACTTCCATTGGGCTCTGTGCTGACAGCTTGGAGCCTGCTTCTGATTCTGTTACCCTCTCAAAAATAAACATTAAAAAAAAAACTGCTGTGAGCTCATTTCTGATTCATTTATACTTCCCACAGCCATGCTGAAACATTGATGATGAGTATTTTTTTACTTGCTGTTTGGCAGCAGAGCTGGATTATTCTGTAGCACACTTAACAGTTTAACCCTTTCCTGACAGTGATCCACAAGCAGAAGAACTTGTAGCCAGGGGAGATTTTGATTCCTCAGTGATTTACAAAATTAACAGTGTATTATAAACATCGATAATTTTCTAAACTGTGCCATGCAAAGGTAAGTTATAATATGCTAATTAGTAATAAGCCAGGCTAGGAAGTAACACGATTAAGATAATTTACCTTTTAAAACTTCAGTGTTAATGCCCATTGGCTCATGTGTTCTGGCGCCGCTGGATTCCTAGCAAACTGTCTGCAGTACCATATATATCAATGCACCTTCTCACAGTCTGTTCAAAGACAAAAGGAGAAAAGTGAGGAAATTACAACTGATGCTGATGTTGGAGGGAAAAAGTACCAAAAGATTCCAAAAATATAGTATAAGTAGTAATACTGTTTCCTTTTATGATTTACTGTCAGGCATTGGAGTGTTTCTGCTAAACAGTTGAGGACCAGCTATTTATAGGACAGTGGATATGGAACATAATGTAATCTTGATAAACTGGGTTTCCTATAAAAATGGTTGGCAGGGCTGTGGACACTAATAAAGGGAATATGGCGATACTGTGTATTATGTCCATCTATAATCTTAAGAGCAGCAACAATTGAGCTTTTCCAGTGATACAAGAATCATGACGTTTATATTTCAGTTACTGAGCCAGAGAGTTACCTACCTTAAGGGACTTTGTTTCTTAACCAAAGGCCATGAGGATGACAGAAACAAAAAGGTGAATGATCACAAGTACCATCAAGAGGACACTGGTGAGGTTCAGAAAACCCAGGACTGGCAACAACCTGGAAAGAGACAATAAAATTTTGAGTTTAGAGACTGTCCGTTTAATTTCTACTTTAAAAATATGTGTTCTATGCTTATGTTTGGGAAATAGTCACATAAAATATTTGCTGGAAACTCGGGGGAGAAATAAAACTATTAAAAAGGAAAATGCTTTTGAGTGGACAGAAGAGCAAGAATGACAGACTGTGGGTATAAAAATAAATGACTTCACTGCTTTCACAGGTAAACAGGTGAGTCACAATTGCACTCTTAATTCAAAATCCATTTGAGTTTTAGCAGTTCTGGAAAGTATAAACATGGAGGCTTGAAAGAGTAGCAAAAACATATTGAAAAAATACATCAGAAATCATAAAAACGGTCTCTGCTATTCTAAGACCTCTAAACACAGAAGCATTCCAATAAAATTTGCCAAGTTAACCATAAAAACTGGCTTTTTAGTTTGTTTTGTTTTGTTTTGTTTTGTTTTTATTTAGAGAGAGAATCTCAAGCACGGCTCCACGCTGCCAGCGCGGAGCCCAGTGCAGGGCTCAAACTCACGAACCATGAGATGACCTGAGCCAAAATCAAGAGTTGGATGCTTAACTGAATCAGCCATTTGGGTGCCCCTAGGTTGGTTGGTTGGTTGTTTTTTTTTTAAAGTGTTATCTTTAAAAGTAAATGCTGAGTTTTTCCAGTCTTTTCAGCATAAAGAAATCTCTCAAATACAGGGTTACTAGAGTGGTTTCCATAACAATATTTAATGTGTTCATTTTAACAGGTGATGCACTTTTTCCCTTGAAATACTGACTTATTCACTGTTGCCACTAGGGTACTGTTAAAAAACAAAACAGCCCAGGGGCGCCTGGGTGGCTTAGTCGGTTAAGCGTCCGACTTTCGCTTAGGTCATGATCTCGCGGTTCNCAAAACAGCCCAACAACTTAGAGGATGAATGTTTATAATAAATACCACTGTGATGGAAATCTGTATGACCAAATACTTCCTAGTAACAATACATCATCCACTTAAAAGTGCTTAATTATAGCTATTCTATCTAGGTCAACAGGTAACTTGGGACAATCTGAGACTGTGCTATAAGACTTTTCCCAATAAATGTACTCCATTTTCCCTTCATGTTGTATGATTATGATTAAAGCAGAAAAAGGGTTCAAAAAGGACGTGTTAGCAAAAGCTTATTGTGATTGTTACTTCCTTAAGAGCTTTAGTATATAGTGTTCCAAGAGTGAAGGCTTCATTCACCAATTTTTTTTTTTTAAATTTTTTTTTTAATGTTTTATTTATTTCTAGGAGAGAGAGAGAGAGAGAGAGACAGCGCGAGCAGGGGAGGGTCAGAGAGAGAGGGAGTGAGACTGAAACAGGCTCCAGGCTCCGAGCTGGCAGTCAGCACAGGGCCCGACGCGGGGCTCGAACCCACGAATCGCGAGATCATGACCTAAGCGAAAGTCGGACGCTTAACCGACTAAGCCACCCAGGCGCCCCACAATTTGTTTTTTTCTATCCTAATCAAATCTATATACAGTACAGCCCCAAATCCTCATCTAGGTTTCCTTCTTTCCTCTATCCTTTTTTTAAATTTTAAGTAGTCTCCACACCCAATGTGGGGCTTGAACTCCTGGCCCTGAGATCAAGAGTCCTATGCCTTACTGACTAAGCCAGCCAGGCGTCTGCCCCTACTTTATTTTTCATACTTTTAAGAGACTTGTCTCTCTCTTAGGGGGAGAATAATAAGCTGTCTGAAATGAACATTTATTAACTATAAACAAATATTGCAGTTCTTTTTGGAATTCTACCTTTCTACTTTTCTTAAAAGTGTACTTTTGTATGCATCCAAAGAGCCATTGAGACAGAAGCAGCAAATAATGTTAATCTGGGTAGGTTATGAGAGCATAAATTGAGGCCCAGTGTCCTAGCAATACGTCTAAGAATATAAGAAGTGAGGAAAGTAGGCCTAGGTGCTTAAGAAGGACACATTTCTGAAAGTAACAGCCACTCAAATTGTATCCATAGATAGCACCATAAAATGGAAAGGCAAAGGATCTAGACTCCCTTTTCCAGTGTGCAGTGGTACAGAAAGGGCTGCTTTTGTAAGCATTTCTCCCCTGACATATAATAAACCAAACAATCCTGCAGGAAAACCAGGATGGGGGTTTTCACTTCCTTGTGATGAGAGATTCCCATCAGGAGACCAACAGCAGTTACTGCTGAGCTGAAAAAAGTTTGGTAGTCTGAGATGCTCCACCCAAACAGCAGGTTAAACTGGAAAGGACAAAGACCAGTCAGGAGAGGGTAGACAGTAATGAAGCTGATTTCAGTTCTTTCCCTCCTGAGGTGCTTGATGAGGCCAACACAGAACCAAAGGGAATGGAAATCAAAGAAATGCCTTAATGGCCGTTCATATCACTGCCTAAAAGAATCACCCCCAAACACACACAGAAAACCCTATTTTCTTTGTAATTACATAGTATTTTCATATCAATTTGTCCTTTGCATCAACCCCTGAGCTGAATTTTAGGAGATGAGACAAATGTCTGCATTTAAGTCTCATTACTAGTTAAGTATGGAACTACAAGTAAAAAGCAGGTTTCTTCAGTTTTCTCCAAAACTCCTTGCTAACTGGAGCTGATGGTTTCCCATATAGTGCTTTTTCAGGGAGGCAATGTGAGTCCAAGGCCAGCACAACATTTAGGAAAAGACAGACACTGGGAACGAGGGCTTAAAGCAATAGCATAGCCTGTCAGCAGAATCAGGATGACCAGCAAGAAACCCGCTACCCCGTCCCACGCATTGCTGAGTGTTCTACCGCTAACCTGTAGCCTGGGATTATGATGCAGCAGGCTCCACAGCTGAACCGTTGCCAGTAGAACCAGGAAGCCCGTGAAGTGAACGACTGCTGAGTTTACTTTTATTGCCTCATTGAAGCTGATGAACCTGTACCCAGGAAGGCTGATAGTCACTCAGCTAAAGTGTATGCCATCCACTTCTCCAGCTGAAGTACAGCAGCTCGGCAAGTCCTATTAGAGCAAACCTTTCCAGTGTGGCCTCTCGTACTTGTGGAGTGAGAGCATTGGCAAAAGGCCATGTATTTGGTTGGGAGATCTTTAGAAGCCCTGATGTACAACCCCTAGGAGATTACTCCAAATTCATCCTGCAAATCAAGGCCAGCCTCATCTACTGCTCTGGTTTGAGTTAAATCTCTCCTCAAAAGGAGGGAGTTAGTTAGCCTAAGGAGATGTGCCCTTATGCTCTGTTTTCTGCAGCATAATTAATCTAATAGGTTTAATAGTACTGAAAGTAGAAAGATGATTGATAAACTGATGTAAGGATGTTATGTGAGAAACACATTCACAATCTTGTGTTGCAACTTGGAAAGACCCCCATAGAAAGAGCAAGTTGGTGCTTGATGACAACTGTTCTAGTGTCTTAAGACCTTGGCAGTGCCATATAGCAAGATGGACCTCAGCTGTTAACACCATTTAAACTGCACAGACCCACTGCCTGCATAAAGACCCTCTGTAAGGCTGAGCTGGGACATTGCTTCATTACACAGATCAGCAGTCCAGACTACTGACCACTAAAAAAGTCAAGTATCACATGGCAATACTTGGTCTAGGAAATAGATGCTCTTCCCCATGGGAAAGACCAGAGAAGGTGCCCAAAGGGGCACCAGAATGTCTCTTAAATACTGGATAAACATCCCATCAGAAAACAACCCTCTTTGGATTTAAAAAAATGCACTGTATTGCGGTTTTGTTTAAAGCATGATCGTTTGACATGCCTTAGGCTTTATTCTTTGGTCAGGGTGCAAAATATGACTACTTCTAGATCCTTGCTGTGTGAAATTTGAATGTATTATCCTTGACAAACACATACCTGAGTATTAGGAAGGCAGAGGAGCTTTTCAATATGGTTAGCAGTTTAAATGGTCTCTTGTTAACTGTTTTCTCAGCTGTGGACATTAGTTGGTGTTCTATGTTTAACTCTGGTACACAAACAGGTCTGCTGTAGAGCACTGGGAGAGGAAGGGAGTTTGAAAGAATACTTGTGTGTAATCAGGAAACTTTGGACATTGACTAGGAATAGCCTTTGCTCCTCAATCTCCTTCTTACCTGTTACGGTCATGGTGGTATCGTGCCATGTTTTTCTTGTGCAGAGAAGTAAGCTTCATGTCAAGACCCAGGATGACAAAGCTAATGAGGATTATGCTTGTGTTCAGGATGTATCTTTTCCTAGTGAAGAACCACCACCTCAACGGTTGCAGCTGATGATTCTAAACACAGACACCACAGTCACTACTGCTTGCCTTAAAGATTGGCCAGGTCTCTCCCTAATGAAGTATTTTAACATATAGTTAAATATAGTGGCAAAACACTAAGCTGGGCACTTGTCAAGTCTAACTTGAACACATTGGGTTATGGTCTTGGTCTGTTCTGAAGTCACTCAGAGCCACTGCTTAAAGAAAAGTTAGCCTTGGGGCGCCTAGGTGGCTTAATCGGTTAAGCGTCCGACTTTCGCTTAGGTCATAATCTCGCGGTTCGTGGGTTCCAGCCCCGCGTCAGACTCTGTGCTGACTGCCAGCTCAGAGCCTGGAGCCTGTTTCAGTCTGTGACTCCCTCTCTCTCTGACCCTCCCCTGCTCACGCTGTCTCTCTCTCCTAGAAATAAACATTTAAAAAAAAAAAAAAAAGCCTTCTCCACTATAACTTTCATTGGATACATTCATTACTTCATTCTTGTTGCTTAAATTTTAAAAAGTTTCCAAATTAGTTTTCAAGCTGGAAAATAAGACAGATTCTCTCTTTTGGTGCAATTACCTATACTTTTGAATACTTGCTCTGTTCATATTTTCAATTCT
Organism: Crocuta crocuta; assembly: GCF_008692635.1. Classification (NCBI taxonomy): domain Eukaryota; kingdom Metazoa; phylum Chordata; class Mammalia; order Carnivora; family Hyaenidae; genus Crocuta; species Crocuta crocuta. Next base: position 1,523,972 of record NW_027528867.1, read on the forward strand.
TACTATTACCTTATATAGGGATAATGCAACTGTGTAAAAATATTCTTTCTAGAGATTAATCCCTTAACTCTTGAAAACTGGAAGAGCTACTTGGTGGAAAGCCAGTCAGCCTTTAACTGAACTCAAGCTCTGGAAAGGACCAAAGCCCTAGCCCTAATTCTAGTAATAGCTAATTCCCCTCATAACATCTGGAAACTTTGAAAATTTCTTCCATCTGACACTTTCAATTCACTTGTGCAAAGGCATAGTAACAGAGTAGGAGATAATAGAGGACTTGTGCGATGACAGACCAGGCAAAGTCCTTCTTGGATGCCTGAAGGGAACTTACAGTGTCCAGCCTCAGAGAGGTGAAGCATGCTCCTGAGAACAACAAAGAATACCTAGAGTCAAGAGTCTTTAAAGCTTGTGCCCTCTTCCTTTCAAACTCTGTCTTTGAAATCAGTGCAACTGTTCCTGAATTATCTACTTCAAATGTTCCTGAATCTCTACACTTTACTTGGTATTTCCTCTAGAGCTGTCATTAGATATTAGCTGAGATCATGCATGTAGAACTACTGGATAAATGTGCTGGCTACACTAGTCAGTAGAGGGAACGGGTATATTGGTGACGCAACCACGAGGGCAGTGGTGCAGAGATACAGTGACTAGTTGTATTCTTGCAGTATGTTTGGAAGAGAACTGATGACTGGTGTAAAGTGTGGGGAGAATGGAATTTAAAGCTATTTAAAATATATTTTCAGAAATTAGTATGATGAAAGTGCTTTGAGCCATTTCAAATTTACTAAATGTGAAGCACAAATATCTCACAATACTATTAGTATCCTGTGAATACTCAGATGTTTCTATGATAGACTAAAAAGCTTCAGATTCCACCTAGAAAGACCTTTGTGTATAAAATCATGACAGGTCTTGTGACTATAAACTTTCATAAAGCCCCAAAATATTAAAATTAAGATGTGTCCCTTATAGTAGAAAGTAGATTTAAAAATAAAAGGAATTCCCACTTCACAGAGTTAGCTCTTAAGACTGGGACTTTCCCTAGCATCAGCCATCAGACAACAAAAGGAAATCAAAGGCATCAGAATTGGCAAAGAGGAAGTCAAACTTTCACTCTTCGTAGATGACATGATACTCTACATAGAAAACCTGACAGACTCCACCAGAAGCCTACTAGAACTGATCCAAGAATTCAGCTAAGTTGCAGGGTACAGAATCAACGTACAATAATCGGTTGCATTTTTATACACCAACAATGAAGCAACAGAAAGAGAAANGCCTTTTTATAATCACTATTTTATGGTAGTTACTACTAATGAAAAATCCTATGAAGACCTACAGGAAGCCTTCATGCTTCATCTAGAAATAAATATAGAAGTCTAAGTATAAAATTCCTGATTAGATGTAACACCTGGTGGTAAATGGAAGGATACTAGGGGGCAAATTCTGGGGAAGAGAAGGACAAAAAAGGAAGTTTGATTAGGACAGACTTTCTGTCAAAGGTAGGGGACCTGAATATACTAGTTTTCCTATAATCCCTAATTAAGAAAAAAAAAAAAAGCCACTACAATAATAGTGGAGGGATAAAGAACAACCCAAAGAAAAAGAGGAGGGTAGAGAGCAATAAACTGCTGGAAGCTGGACAATGAGAATGACACTGACAGCAGATTCAATCAAGCTGAAACCTAAGTTTAGAAGTATAGAAAACCCAGAAGCAAGCCTAGAAAGGAAAATTACAGGCATCAGGTATTTCTGAAGGTCTTATCATGTGGAACTGAAAACAGAAGAATTGATTGCAGATCTGAACATAAGCAATTAGATCCCAGATTTCCTCCCTCTTCAATCACAATGAGGTATCTGCTACCCATCCTGCCTTCCAACACCCTAAAACTAAAGGTTTATTTCCTACTGATGTTGAACTAGAGAATCTGAAGTCAGGGGTGCCAGGTATGGTCTACTAGGAAAGAAGAGAAGGTTTTTATACTGCATGGTGAGATGCTTCCCAGGCCCCTTTCTCCACAGGTTCTGAGAGGTCCAACAAACCTATATCCTCAAGGCTGGAGTTTGGAGCATCTCTCTATGTGAAAACTGTCCCACAGACCTAGATAACAGTTGACAGGCTCTTTCCATGCGCAAAGAGCTTCTAAATAGCATTTAATTGCTTTTCACTGCCTCCCTCAATATGAAAAACTGGTCCATATTTGAACCTCTAACACTGAAAACTGGAGATCAAAACAAAACAACAACAAAAAAATAAAAGCTTGGCAGCTCTTTCTGCGTAAGGCTCCTGTCTCTGTGCTTTAATAACATCACTAAAGAAATAAATAAAGCATGGAGGCATCAGAGAAAGTGAAGCAGTAGGGGAGGGGAAAAAAACAACCCTGTAACATCCTCGGAGTTGAGTGGATACTGCATCCGTAAAAGAATAGGATACTATGAAAAAAAAATACAACAGCAAACACAGTTCTTGAAAATTAAAATATTATAAAGACGAATACTTCAACTTCCAAACCATTTCCAAACCTTTTACTGAACTGACCTCCCAGAAACTAGAAGAAAAAGGTGGAAAAGCAAAAACAAAATCAAACGATGAGCCTGGTCATTCCAATGTCAAAATGCCAGGAATACCAGAAAAACAGAACAGAGAAAAATAGAGAAGAAGTTAATAGAAATCTGTAAGAAAATTTCTCAGAGCTTAAGGACACATTTCCAGATTAAAAGACACCATGAAGAGAGAGAAAATTCTAAAAACTTTTGAGAGGTGGGGGCATCAGACATCATTATACATCTTAACAACAACCTGAGAAGCTAGAAAGCAATGGAGCTTATTTTTCAAAATTCTGTTTCCAGAATTATAAGCAATAAAATGTGGCAGAATAACATTTTGGGATGTGGAAGGCTTCAAAAAATTAACTTCCTTTGCACCCTTGCAGTCATTTCCTAGAGGTTGTGCTCCAGCAAAATGATAAAGTACACCTGGAGAGGAAAAATGGAGTCCAGGAAAAAGGCGATCCAGCAAAGGAATCCTTAGAGGTCAAGAGAATCCTTAGGGAGATTCCAGGATGAGTGCTGTACAGCAGGCCTAGAAAATAACCAATCCGGGGGCGCCTGGGTGGCTCAGTCAGTTAAGCGTCCGACTTCGGCTCAGGTCATGATCACACGGTTTGTGGGTTCAAGCCCTGTGCTGAAAGCTAGCTCAGAGTCTGGAGCCTGCTTCAGATTCTGTATCTCCCTCTCTCTCTGTCCCTCCCCTGCTTACAGAGTCTCTCTCTCTCTCTCTCAGAAATAAATAAAAAACATTAACATTTTTTTAATTTTAAGAAAAATTAAAAAAAAAAAATAACCAATCTGTATTGTACCAAAAGGATAGAGGGCCCTAGAGAGGTCCTTTTAACTTTTGAAAGATAAAATGACAGGTTATTACTTGACACTTTTTGAACAGAATGAGATTTTTACTTTTGGAGGAATTTCGAGATGACTCAATGATAGATCCATGAAAAACCAAATGAAAAAAAAAAGGTGGTAATTATAAATTCTAAGGAAAAAGTAGAAGAAAAGAAATTTAATTGTAATACATGGCTCATCTTTGAAAAATCATTTATATAATCACAATTTATGGTTTAATATTTATTTTCATTATTACTATACTGGGATAAGGAAAGAGAAAACGTGTGTGTGTGTGTGTGTGTGTGTGTGTGTGTGTGTGAGATATGCACTGGATATAAGAAAGTTAAATGTTCATTATTACAGGAAGAAAGAAATAGGTAATACCTAAAACTAAAAATTCATGAAAAAGGTTATCATATTAATTTTTAAATTTCAAAGAACTGGTTTAAAAAGCTGGAAGGAGCTTTCTCTTGGGGACGGGAAGTCAGGTGGGGAGGAAGAAAGGACTGCTAGTTTTGCCTTGAACTATTTGACTTTTAATAACTTTGTTTAAAATAATGTCTTTTAATGGTATAAAGAAACAGCCTTCTGTGATGTGCAGGTCAGAGAGAGAGGGGAGTAGAGACTTTCATACCCACGTTGTTGGACTCCAAAATCAGGGTCAGTGCACACAACCAGTCCACAGTGGCACTGAAGACCACAAATTCCACAGAGAGGCTTTTAGTGCAACGGTCAAGCCAGTGGCTCTGTTCAAGATGCTGCAGAACTCTGGGAAGATGGAGAAGCACACGGCCAGCTACTTTCTCCATTCAACCCTGCCAAGGAGAAAAATGCCCTGGCATCTCCAATATCACCTTCCTTCCTACCAGTAGTATGCAAAAAGCTACATTTCCGAATCTACTTTACCTATAAAATACTGTTACTAATGTTCAAACTTTCACTAGTGTTAGTTGCCGCTAATATAAACTTGGAAAGCTATAAAGATGAAGGTTTTCATAATAGCATTCACACCAAGGTTAAATGTTCAAGAAAACATATTTGGCATTTAACATCTAAGGTAGAATTAATTTTATGCCAACTACTTATTACTCTACTACTTCTACTTCTAAATGTTAAATGCTACTCTTTACTAACAGCTATTCAGGTTTGTGAGGGATGGAAATGTCGTCATTTGGTTGGCATTGCTGTTTTGTTTAATTTCAGACACAGAGAGAAAGAGCGTGAGCAGGGGAGAGAGAATCTTAAGCAGGGAGTGTGGAGCCTGACACAGGGCTTGATCCCATGACACTGGATTCATGACCTGAGCTGAAATCAAGAATTGGATGCTCGACTGACTGAACTGCTCAGGCAGCCCAGCATCATTCTTTCTTGAGTAAATTCTTACTGTAAATTTAAATGAAGAGACAATTTAAGTTTTTATATATGATAGCAAAGATTCTTATCACATGCATGTATTAAACCATTCTACAGATTTCTGTCAATTTAACTTTGAATCTTGGATTGATTATGGTTCATAAAGGGCAACGTTGTCTCTTAAAATTGAAGATTATAGTTTGCCTAGAGACACCTGGATTGAAATTGGTAGGTGTTTTTTCAGATGAGGGGGGGGAAAAAAAAAAAGTTTTGGCAAATTGCCAAAACAAAACATACCTACAGTTTGAGGTTGAACAAGGAATTTTTAAACTAAAAGATATATTTCCTTAATGTCTAAAAAGTATCTACAAGTGTTAGAGACAGCAGAGTAGCATTTGGTGGCTGTAGAAATTACTCAAATAGGTCCTTAATTCCTAATTGCCCTAAGAACGGACAAAAGCACACATCCTGGTTCTCTCTCCAGGGCTCAGGCTTGCTCACCTGACTGTAGTACTGGAGCTTCTTACAAGTCCCACAACATACCCTCCTCCTGAGTAACTGGCAAATTCCCCTTGGATAGGGTAGCCACCCAGTATCTCTTGATCCTGGTAATGCCAAATGTGACTTTGTGATGTTCGTATCCGGGGAGCCCCAGTTTACTCCGTTATTCTCTGTATCCTCCTGATCTTGCTGAGATGGCTTCACTTGTTCATGGGGAGACACTCCAGCTGGAAGAAGTATGGCACCAGCAACATGAATCTGACAAAGCAGAACATTGCCCAAAAGAAAGGAGTTTACATCAGTAATAAATCCTAATGAGAGTACTAGAAACCACTTTTTAAAACACTTCATTAAGTTAGTAACAGAAAATGCACATTTTCACTACTATTTTAAACAACAGGGGGCGCCTGGGTGGCTCAGTCGGTTAAGTGTCCGACTTCGGCTCAGGTCATGCTCTCACGGTTCGTGGGTTCAAGCCCCGCATCGGGCTCTGTGCCGACAGCTAGCTCAGAGCCTGGAGGCTCTTTCAGATTCTGTGTCTCCCTCTCTCTCTGACCCTCCCCTGCTCACGCTCTCTCTCTCTCTCTCTCTCTCAAACTCTCTCTCAAAAATAGATAAAACATTTTAAAATATGGAAACCTTAAAAAAACAACAACAGAATTTGGAATATCTAGCTAGTGCAACCAGACAAGAAGACGAAATACAAGCTCTAAAAATAAGGAAGTGAAATGATCACAATGTGCAAGTGATACATAGATGATCTAGATAAACCATGGGAATCATCTAAAAGCCATCAGTAAGATGGAGAAACAGGAGGCCCTCTGCTTGTGTCTCCTCTTAGCAACAATAATTCGGCAGCCATTCACAGAAAAAAGTGTGTTTGTGGGAGCCTTGGGATCCAAAGGTAAAGAACTGTGAAACCCCAGTGGAGTACAAGATGGACAAAAGGCCATTCTGAGAAGGCAGGTCCACGCCCAGGTGGCTGACTCACAAATTGTGGTCCCGACGACACACCCAGAAATAGCTCTGTCCTCCATGCACTTGGCTACAGCACCTTTCCATCTTGGTCCTGCCACCAGCACCATACACCGAGAGACTCAGGAGTCATTCCTGCCTTTGTCTTGGATAATAGGTCTGCAGACCTCAGCCCTGACTGTGGACCATGACACAGCCTGTGACCCAGTGCTAGTCCCTCTCAGCCACAGTTCAAAAGTTCCTGGAGACAAGCTCACCAAATTCATTGAAATGGCCCTCATCTGGACTCCAGCCCATTTTGGCTGCAGTACATGAGCAGTCGTGCCAGTCCAGAGACTTGCTGGGGGACACATCTGTTAGCCTACCAACCTTGTCTGAGTTTGGATCCTGAAACTTCCTTCTAACTTGGCTCCAGGCCATCCCAGTCATGGTCAAGGAGCAGCCCTGCCCATGGAGGGATTGGGTAGGGGACACACTCATCCATCCCTCCAGAACCAAGTCTGTAGACATCGGTCCTGGCTGTGGATCCTGAAGAGCCCTGAGAGGTAGTTCCAATCCTTCTCAATCACAGTCCAGGGTCCATCCCACTTGCCTAGGGACCCAGCAGGAGCCCTCCCAGAAATCTGGTGGGAGCGACATTCATTTTTGCACCTGGTAATAGGCTTGCTGTATGCCAACTCCAAAGCAGACCCTTGTCCCAGTGCTAGCCCTAAAGTTGTGGAGTCAGTCCTGTCCACCCAGAAACCAGACAGAACCCACACCCACCTAATCCCTTGGTAACAGGCCCACAAATTGTGAACCCCACTGCAGATATAACAATAGCCAAAAGACATGGCTCCATCCCAGCTCAACTTAGATTCTGGAGGTAATTTCATCAGCCTGGGGAAATGACAGATGAACGTCTTTGCTTGCCAAAACCAGTCTGTAAAGACTGGAAACTGTGTTTGCTCCTTCAAATGCATAAATACCAATGCAAAACTATATGTATCACAAAGAATAACCCCAAAGAAATGGAGATCTATGAACTGCCTCGCAAAGAATTCAAAATAATCATCTTAAAGAAACTCAGTGGAATACATGAGAAAACAAATAAATGAAATTAGGAAAACAGTGCATGAACAAGATGGTAATTTTAAGTTAGTTTATTTTGAGAGAAAGAGAGAGCACATGTGCAAGCAGGGAGGGGAGATTCAGAGAGGGAGGGAGAAAGAGAATCCCAAGCAAGCTCTGTGCTCTCAGTGCAGAGCCTGACACAGGGCTTGAAGTAATGAACCATGAAATCATGACCTGAGCAGAAATCAAGAGTTGGATGCTTAACTGACTGAGCCTCTGAGGTACCCCAAAAATGGAAATTTTAATAAAGAAACAGAAACCACAAAAAAGAGGGGTGCCTGGTGGCTCAGTCGGTTAGGTGTCTGACTTCAGCTCAGGTCATGATCTCACAGTTCATAGGTTCAAGCCTCACACTGAGCTCTGTGCTGACAGCTCGGAGCCTGGAGCCCACTTCGAATTCTGTGACTCCCTCTCTCTCTGTCCCTCCCCCGCTCATTCTCTATCTCTCTCTGTCTCTCAATGATAAATAAACGTTAAAAAATTTTTTTAAAAAGAACAAATTCTGGAACTGAATAATACAGTAATAGAAATGAAAAATTCAATACAAAGCTTCAACAGCAGACTTGATCATGCAGAAGAAAGAATCAGTAAATTTGAAGACAGGTCATTTGAAATTAGCCAGTTCAAGGAACAAAAAGAAAAATGATTAACAAAGAGTGAAGAAAGCCTATGTGAATTCTGGACATTGTCAAAAGAACAAATACACATATTATGGGAAGCCCAGAAAGAGGCAGAAAAATAGATGAAAACTATCCAAATTTGGGTAAAGATCTATAAACATGTAAGTACCAGAAGCTCAAAGGACCCCAAGTCAGATCAACCCAAAGAAGATTATCCTGAGACACATTATAATCAAACTGTTAAAAGTAAAAGCTTGAGAATTCTGAAAATAGCAAGAGAAAAAATAACTTCACGCACAAAGAACCGTTCCCTCNGAAACGTTGCAGGCCAGAGAGAGCAGAGTGATATAGTCAAAGTACTGAAAGAAAAAAAAAACCCTGCAACCAAAACCACTAAATCTAACAAAACTGTCCTTTGGAAGTGAGGGAGTGATAAAACCATTCCCAGACTCGCAAGATTAGGGTAGCTCATTACCACCAGATCGGTCTTACAGGAAATGCTAGAGGGAATTCTTCAAGTTGAAAGGAAAGGATGCTATATAACAAAAGGAAAGTATACAACTCACTGGTAAAAGTAAATACATAGTCCAATTCAGAATATGGCAATAATATAATGGTGTGTAAATCACTTTTATCCCTAGTATAAAAGTTAGAAGACAACAGTATTAAAAATAACTACCACTGCAATAATTTGTTAATGGATGACAATATAAAAGGAAGTAAAGTGTGACATCAATTGTATAAAGTGCAGGGAAAGGAGAAGAAAAAGTGTAGAGGTGTTTGTGTGTGTGTGCGTTTTAATGTGCAGGCAGCACAATCTTGTTTATTTTTATTTTTTAAAGTAATCTCTACACCCAATATGGGGCTTGAACTCATAACCCTGAGATCAAGAGTAGCATGCACTACTGACTGAGCCTGCCAGGCACCCCCAAAGGATACAGTATTTGTATGTGTTGAACATAAGTTGTTATCAGCTTAAAACAGACTGTTATAATTATAGGATGTTTTATGTAAACCTTATGATAACTGTATAGCAAAATCTATAGTAGATAACAAAAAAGATGAAGGGAAGGGAATTAAAGCACACCACTACAAAAAATAAGTAACAAAGGAAGATAGCAACAGAGGAAAAAAGGAACAAAGGAACTGCAAAATAATTGGAAAACAATAAAATGGCCACAGTAATTTCTTATCAATAATTACTTTAAACATTGAGATTAAATTCTTCAATGAAAAGACAGAATGACTGAATGCTAAGAATACAAGATCCAAGGGGCGCCTGGGTGGCTTAGTCGGTTAAGTGTCCAACTTTCGCTTAGGTCATGATCTCGCAGTTCGTGGGTTCAAGCCCCGCGTCAGGCTCTGTGCTGACTGCCAGCTCAGAGCCTGGAGCCTGTTTCGGATTCTGTGTCTCCCTCTCTCTCTGACCCTCCCCTGCTCACGCTGTCTCTCTCTCTCTCTCTCTCCTAGAAATAAATAAAAAACATTAAAAAAAAAAAAGAATACAAGATCCAATAATATACTGCCTATAAGAGACCCACTTTAGTTTTAGGTACACACACAGGTTGAAAATGAAGGCATGAAAAAAAGATACTCAATGCAAATGGTAACCAAAAGAGAACAGAAGTAGCTCTAACTTATAACAGATAAAACAGAATTTCAGTTAAACTCAGGCACAACAGACAAGGGAGGTCACTTGTGATAAAATGATAAAGGGCTCATTTCAAACAGTGAACAAAACAATTATAAATAGGTACGCACCCAAGGAAGAAATAGACAGCAATACAATAATAGTAGAGGACTTCAACAACCCACTTTCAACAATGGGTAGATCATCTAGACAGAAAATCATTAAGGCAACAGCAGACTGGTTACCACTATGGACCAAATGGACCAACAGATATATACAGAACACTCCATTCAACCAGAATACTTGTTCTTCTCAAGTGCGCATGGAATATTCTCCAGTATACACCCTATACTGGGCCACAAAGCAAGCCTTAACAAATTTAAAGATTGAAAACAAAAATATCAAGTATCTTTTCTGACCACAACAGTACAAAACTAGAAATCAATAACAGGAGGCAAACTGGAAAATTCACAAATATACAGAAATTAAACAATACAGTTCAGAACAAATGAGTTAAATTAGTAATTGAAGGAAAATTAAAAAGTACGTTGAGAAAGACAAAAATGGAAGCATAAATGTTATGCCAAACTTATGGGATGCAGCAAAAGCAGTTCTAAAGTGGAAAGTTTATAGTAATAAATACCTACTTTATGAAAAAAGAAAGATCTCAAACAAGCTAACTTTAGTCTTCAAAGAACTAGTAAAAGAACAAAAAGAAAAAAAGAGGATTCAAATAAATAAAATGATTAATGAAAGAGAAGACATTAACATTGATATCACAGAAAAACAAAGGATTATAAGAGACACCATGAACAACTATATGCCAACAAACTGGACAACTTGGAAGAAATGGATAAATTCCTAGAAACACATAACTTACCAACACTCAATAATGATGAAACAAAATCTGAACAGACTAATAACAAGGAGATTGAAGCATAAATAAAAAACCGCCCAACACAGACAAGCCTAGGACCAGATAGCGTGATGGGTGAATTCTACCAAACATTTATTTTAAAAAAATTGTTTTTTAACATTTATTTTTGAGAGAGAGAGAGAGACAGAGCACAAGCTGGGGAGGGGCAGAGAGACAGGGAGACACAGAACCTGAAACAGGCCCCAGGCACTGAGCTGTCAGCACAGAGCCTGATGCGGGGCTCGAACCCACAGACCATGAGATCATGATCTGAGCCAAAGTCAGATGCTTAACTGACTGAACCACCCAGGCGCCCCGAATTCTACCAAACATTTAAAGAATTAACATCAATCTTTTTCAAATTCTTCCAAAAAATTAAAGAAGGAGGGAACAGTTCAAATTCATTTTAGGAGGCCAACACTGTCCTCATACCAAAGCCTACAGGAAAAGAAAATCAAAGGCCAATATCCTTGATGAACACAATGCAAAACAAAAAACAAAAAACAAAAAAAAAACCCCAAAATGCTAGCACATGAAGTTCAAAAATATATTTTTTTTCCCAAAAATATGTTTAAAAAAAACCACACTGCAGGGCACCTGGGTGGCTCAGTCAGTTAAGTGTCTGATTCTTAATCTCCACTAAGGTCTTGATCTCAGGGTTTTGAATTCAAGCCCCACATTGGGTGCCATGCTGGGTGTAAAGTCTATTTACAAAAAAAAAAAAAAAAAAANTTTCCCAAAAATATGTTTAAAAAAAACCACACTGCAGGGCACCTGGGTGGCTCAGTCAGTTAAGTGTCTGATTCTTAATCTCCACTAAGGTCTTGATCTCAGGGTTTTGAATTCAAGCCCCACATTGGGTGCCATGCTGGGTGTAAAGTCTATTTACAAAAAAAAAAAAAAAAAATCATACACTCCAACCAAACTGGATTTATCCCTGGGATGCAAGGACGATTCAGCATAAACAATTAATATGGCATACCATATTAGCAGAATGAAGGATTAAAATCATGTGATGAACTCAATAGATGCAGAAAGACCATCTGACAAAATTCAACATCCTTTTGTGATAAAAATGGTCAACAAATTAAGCATAGAAGGAATGTACGTCGACATAATAAAGACCATATATGTTAAACCCAAAGCTAACATGATAATTGTGAAAAGCTTAAAAGCTTTTCCTTTAAGATCAAGAGTAAGACAGGGGTACCTACTCTTGCCACTTCTATTCAACAAACTACTGGAAGTTCTAGCCAAAGAAATTAAGTAAGAAAAAAGAAATAAAAGGAATCCAAATAGGAGAGGAGGAACTAAATTGTCTGTTTAAAAATAATATGATCTTGGGGCGCCTGGGTGGCTCAGTCGGTTAAGCGTCTGACCCGCTCAGGTCATGATCTCGCGGTTCGTGGGTTCAAGCCCCGCGTCGGGCTCTGTGCTGACAGCTCAGAGCCTGGAACCTGCTTCTGATTCTGTGTCTCCCTCTCTCTCTGACCCTCCCCTGCTCATGCTCTGTTTCTCTCTGTCTCAATAATAAATAAACATTTAAAAACATTAAAAATAAAATAAAATAAAAATAATATGATCTTATACATAGAAAATCCTATAGATCCCACCAAAACCAAAACAAATACACACCTGTAAAACCTATAAATGAGTTTGGTAAAGTTACAGGATGTAAAATCAATACACAAAAATTTGCTCCATTTTGTGACACAATGAACTACCTGAAAAAGAAATCAAGAAAACAATCTCTTGATGCTACAAGAGTATCAGACATAATGAAGTATTTTGGAATAGATTTAACTGAGAAAGTGAAAGATGCAAAGTATAAGACAGTGATGAAAGAAATGAAAAAGACACAAATAAAATGGAAAGATATCCCATGTTTATGGATTGGAAATGTCCTTACCACCCAAAGTGATCTACAAATTCAATGCAATCGCCATCAAAATTTCAATGGCATTTTTCACAAAAACAGAAAAAATAATCCTAAAATTTACATGGAATCACCAAATATGCCAAATAGCCGAAGGAATCTTGACAAAGAAAACAAAGGCTGGATGCATCGCATTTCCTAATGTCAAACTATAGTGAAAAGTTACAGCAATCAAAATCATATGGTATTGGCACAAAAACAGACTAATGGAACTGAACAGAAAGCCCAGAATCAACTCATGCATATACAGCCAACAAATCTATGGCAAGTGTGCCAAGTAATCACAATAGGGAAAAGATGGTCTCTTCAACAAATGGTGCTGGAAAAACTGGATATCTATATTCAAAAGAATGAAACCGGACCCTTTTCTTAGGCCACATACAACAATCCATTCCAAAAAGATTACCAACTTAACTATAAGTCTTGAAACCGTAAACTCCTGTAAGAAACAGGGGCAAAGCCCCTTGACAGAGATCGTGGCAATTCTTTGCATAGGACATCAAAAGCAAAAACAAAACAAAAAACCAAAACCAAACAAAACCAAGCAGGAAAACAAACTAAAAAGTTCCTGCAGAGTGAAGGAAACCACCAAAAGGTATACTGTGAAATGGGAAGAAATATTTGCAAATTATGTATCTAGTAAGGGGTCAGTAACCAAAATACACGAGGAACTCACACAACTGAATACCAAACAAACTTAAATAACTGATTAAAAACTGGGCAGGGGCACCTGGCTAGCTCAGTAGGTTAAGCAGCCAGTTAAGCGTCTGACTTTGGCTCAGGTCATGATCTTGTCGTTTTTGAGTTCAAACCCCACATGGGTCTCTCTGCTGTCAGTGTGGAGCCTGCTTCAGATCCTCTGTCCCCCTCACTATCTGCTCCTCCACCTCTTGTGCTTTTTCTCCTCGAGAAATAAACATTAAAAAAATAATAAATGGGCAAAGGACTTGAATACACATTTTTAAGAAGAAGAAAAGTGGCTAACAGTACATGTAAAAAATCACTAATCAAAACCACAATGAGATATCACCTCACACTTGTTAAGATGGGCTTTTTTTTTTTTTTTTTTTTTAAATAGACTCCATGCCCAGTGTGGAGCCCAACTCAGGGTGTCAACTCATGACCCTGAGCTCAAGACCTGAGCTGAGATCAACAGTTGGATGCTTAACCAATTGAGCCACCAAGGGACCTCATGATGGCCTTTTATCTAGAAGATGAGATAATGAGTGTTGGTGAAGGTGTGAAGAAGGGAACCTTGTGCACAGCTACTGGGACTGGAAATTGGTGCCATCATTAGGAAAACAGCATGGGGTTCCTTAAAAAATTAAAAATAGAACTACCGTATGATCCAGCAACCCCACTACTGGGTATATATTGAAAGGAAAAGAAATTAATATCTTGGAGAGGTATCTGCACTATGTTCATTGCAGCATTACTCATAATAGCCGAGATATGGAAACAACCTAGGTGTATGTCAGTAGATTGCTGTATAAAGAAAATGTGATGCGCGGGCGCGCGCGCACACACACACGCGTACACACACACACACAGAAAATCTTACTCTTTGCTACCATATGGATGAATCTGGAGGACATTATGCCATGCAAAATAAGCCACAGAGAAAAAGATAAATACTGTATTATTTCACTTACATGTGGAACCTAAAAAATTCAAACTCATAGACTAGAGAGTAAAGTGAAGGTTAGCAGGTGCTGGGGAGAGGGTAGGGAAAACGCAGAGATATTGACCAAAGTGTACAAACTTCCAGTTTTAAAGTGAACAATTTCGGAGATCTAATGTAGCATAATCGTTTTGGTTAATGGTACCATATTGTATACTTGAAAGTTGCTAAGAGAATACATCTTATATGTTCTTAGCATACCAAAACCAAAACAGGGGCACCTGGCTGGCTCAGTTGAAGCATGTGACTCTTGATCTTGGCGTTGTGGGTTTGAGCTCCATGTTGAATGTAGAGATTACTTAAAAATAAAATCTTAGAGGCACCTGGGTGGCTCAGTTGGTTAAGCATCCAACTCTTGGTTCAGGTCAGGTCTTGATCTCACAGGTACCTGACTTCAGGCTCCTGGTAGGCTCCCCGCTGACAATGCAGAAACCTGCTTGGGATTCTCTTCCTCCCTCCATCTCTGTCCCTGCCCCACTCACTCTCTCTGTCTCTCTCTTAAAACAAACAAACATTTAAAAAAATCTACAAAAAAACCCCCAAAACACATAGCTTTGTGACATGATGAATATGTTAATTAGCTTGACTGTGGTAAATATTTCACAATGTATTCATATATCAAAACATCACATTGTACCTTGAACACATATAAATTTGTCAATTATACGTCAGTAAAGCTGGGGAAAAAGAATCAACTGAGAAACTAATACTTACAAAAGATAACTCACAGCCACTGGATGATGTATGGAACCGTGGAATCACTATATCATATACCTGAAACTAATTTAACACCATATGTTAACTAACTGGAATTAAAATAAAGAAAAAAGATAGCTCAGCAAAGTGGCTGGGTGCTAATATACAGAAATCAACAGCCTTCATACATCCAAACAATATTTACTTAGATGGTAAAGAGAAATAAAATATCTCATTCATAATAGCTACACAAAGATAAAATAAACCTAACAAGAGATTTTGACTATTAATGAGGGATCCATATGAAGATGAGGGCAAAAAGGCATACCACACTCCCAGGGAGATAGGAGTATGAATGGAACATCACATGGGTATCAATTCCCTGAATTAATCTTTGTAAGTCCATAGTTTATATAAATATCTAAATTTACATCTACAACTTGTATAAGCTCTTTATTTATTTGAGAGAGAGAGTGACAGAGAGAGAGCATAAGCAAGGGAGGGGCAGAGAGAGATGGACAGGGGATCTGAAGTAGGCTCTGTGCTGAGCAGAGAGCCTGATGTGAGGCTCGAACCCATGGACCGTAAGATCATGACCTGATCCAAAGTTGGACATTTAACCGGCTGAGCCACCCAGGTGCCCCTATAAGCTCTTAATATATAAAAAGTTCCCAGCTGGGGCACCAGGGTGGCTCAGTCAGTTAAGCATCCAACTCTTGATTTCAGCTCAGGTTGTGATTTCATGGTTCATGGGTTTGAGGACATCGGGCTCCACACTGACAGTGTAGAGACTGCTTAGGATCTTAGGATCCCTCGCTCTCTGTCCCCCTCCCCTACTCTCTCATTCTCTCTCAAAATAAACAAAATAATTTCCCATATATCCAAACAGGCTAATAAAATCAAGCAGCCCAATGAAAAATGGGCAAAGATTAGGGAACAACATTCATTCACTCATACATTCCTTCAAATGATATGTATTGAGTGCACACGTACAGCAAGTCCTGCTATAGGTGCCAGGAGCATAGTGGATGAACCACACATTGGGAGTACTGTTCTGGAGCCCCGGTGTTCCTCAAATTTCAATGTGCACAGGAATCGCCTAAGAATTTGGTTCAAATGCAGATTCTGGAATGAGGCCTAAGATTAATCATTTCTAGAATTCCAGGAGATGCCAATGCTGCTGGTCTGTGGACCACACTGTGAGAAGCATCTAGAGACACATAATCTAAAATGGAAAGAGAGAAGGAATTAGAATAGGACATGAAACTTGCCAGCATGTATGTGCCTCGTTCTTGGGAGTCACAGAAGAGAAAATAAATCTCCCTGAGGAAGTCGGAGAAGGTGTCACAGAGGTGAAACTTGACATTTGTTTTGAAGGATGAGTCAGATACAATTCTCCAAATGGACAAGGACAAAAAAAGACAAAGTCCTTTGAGGCAGAGTGAACAATTCCAGAGCAGGGAGAAATGAAAAAAGGGCTAGAAAGGCAGTTTGAAACCACATTAATTTCTAAAAATCTCTTAAGGAATGGGGTGTCTCTACCTTAGTAACGTGTCCACCACTCAGCTTAAGAAATAAGTTATTGCCTCTTATTAACGTCACCTAGTGTTCGTCTGTGGTGGCATCCCTTGCCTTCAGAAGGCTAATCCAATACTGAATTGAAGAGTTTATCATTCCCATGCATTTCTTCACACACACAGACACAAACACATACACATACACATGTGTGTATACATATATACATATATAGATCTGTATAGATCATGCTGTTTTCCATGATTAAAGGACTGTGTTAACTATTTTGCTCACCACTGTGTGTGTGAGGTTCATCTGTATGACAGGGGCAGCTCCGATCAGTTATTTACCGGGTGGTTTCCCTCAGCATGGTGGCTGAATGCGAGGAGGAAGAACTGAGGATTACTCTGACCTTTTGCAAGAGCGGGCGTGTACTTAACTGAAAGAAGAGTAAAGAAGTCGGTCTGCAGGCCAGGCAATCCAGATGGGGGCAGGTCTGATCTGAGACTTGGGCAGGTATCTAGGTACAGATGGTGAGCAGCTGGAAAGAGTCTCTGGGGCCCAGGAGGGAGACAGAGACTTGAGAGGAGATGCAGGACACGCACAAGAGGTCAAGCACCGAGAGAGCACAAAAGGAGTGCCCAAGTGTGATGACACACTGGCTCTCTGTGGGCAGCGGAGAAGGAGCAGCCAGCTGACGAGAGACAAGATCCCACACATAAATCCGACCCGGCGGGGTGGCCAGATGTCCAGTATTCCAGTACAACTTGCGCCTTGCAAAATCAGATGTCGGTAGTTAGAACTACTTGAATTACCCAAGAGTGCCGAGACCCTCCTCGTTTGTTGTTCCTTCTCTTTGGTAAGCCCCGGCATCCTGTTCAGCGTAAGTGAGACGGACAAGGTGAGGAAGATCGCCTAGACAGGAAGATCACAGGAGAAACGAAGGAGCAGATATTATAGGATTCAAGGTGACTGTGGTTAATACATTTCAATTACGTGGCCCTTTACTATCATGGAAAACTGAAAATTAGGTAGTTCCATAATTATTTTTTCATAATTACAGGGACCTGGTTAATATAATGTTAATATTTGTATTTTTGCTTGTAGTCCTTAGCTGCTTGGCTAGGAGAGTTTAACTATCGGGTGATCTGTGATGACCTTGTGTAAGTTATTTAAGAACATCTTTCTTGGGGGTGTCTGGGTGGCTCAGTTGGTTAAGTGTCTGGCTCTTCCTCTCAGCTCATGTCTTAATCTCAGGGTCATGATTTCAGGCCCCATGTTGGGCTCCATGCTGGGCACGGTGCCAACTTAAACTAAACAAACAAACAAAAAACTACCTGTCTTTGGAAGACTTCCAATGAGCTGGACTGGAAAAGCTACATTTTAAAAAATTTTAAGGTTTATTTATTTGAGAGAAAAAGAGACAGACAGTACAAGTTGTGGAGAGGCAGAGAGAGAGAGAATCCCAAGCAAACTCTGAGCTGCCAGTGCAGAGCCTGACGTGGGTCTCAAACCCACAAACTGTGAGATCATGACCTGAGATGAAACCAAGAGCTGGACACTGACTGAACCACCCATGCACCTCCTCCTCTTAAAAAAATGTTTATTTTTGAGATGAGCAAGCACACTTGGCGTAGGGGCAGAGAGAGAAGGGAACAGAGGATCCAAAGCAGGTTCTGCACTGACAGCAGAGAGTCCAATCAGGGCTCAAACTCACAAACTGTGAAATCATGACCTGAGCTGAAGGTGGCTGCTTAACTGACTGAGCCACCCAGATGCCCCTGGGGATACTATATTCTTAAAATCCCAAGGATTAAATTAACTAAAACCTTAGGTATCTGTTACACGTGTAACAAATATCCCCTCTCCACCCTGTCTTTAATTTCCATGGAGGGGAACAAAGTGCTCTAGACCTCAGGAAAATAAAAGACAAGGGTGCTATTTCCAGCCTGTTGCCACACACCCCATTTTAGAGCCTGCAATTTTGGGTGCATCTGCTCTGGAGACCTCAGGTCACCCCTTATCGGCTGGTCCCTGGACTAGACTTTGGAGAAAAAGTAGAAAATTCACTTGCCCATGGGTCCAACCAAATTCAACACTGTAGCGATACCAATAACTAATATAATACACTTGCTTCCATCTCTTCCTATTTTTATACTTTTCCCCCAAAACACCCCTGCAACTTTTTAAAACATGTTTTTTTCTTTAAATTAAAAAAATGTTTATTCATTTTTGAGAGACAGAGTGTGAGCAGAGAAAGGGAGACACAGCATCCAGGCACCCACTTTATTTATTTTTGAGAGAGAGCAAGCAAGTGAGCACAGGAGAGGGGCAGAGAGAGAGGAAGACAGGATTTGAAGCAGGCCCCATGCTGTCAGCACAGAGCCTGATGTGGGGCTCGATCTCATGAATCATGAGGTTATGACCTGACCTGAAGTTGGATGCTTAACTGACTGAGCCACCTGGGCATGCCCCTTCAGCTGTTTTAGCTGAAGTGATATATATTTATTATAAAAATCTGGGAAAAAAGGAAGAATTAGAGATTTTAGGAAAAATTTAAAATTTGGAATATATCCTTTTGGAGATATGTATATATATATATGTATATATATATACACACGCGGACTATATCCACTTTTGTCTTAATGTATTTCTGTATCACTACATTTTAACAGTTTTAATGGTTGCCTGGTATTCCATTATATGGGTATGGCTGCCTCATATTAAGGCACTCAGTAAGCAGTGTTCTATTTTTGGGCATTTAATTTGCTGCCGATTTTTAAAAATAAACTACTTTGAATTTTCTCAGAATAGATCCTTAGAAATGAAACTTATTTAATGAAGGGATGCAGAATTTGAAGGCTTTTATGCTGTGTTGTCTGATTATCCTCAACCAGCAGTGAATGGTTGAGGCATCACCATGTAGTATAAAGTTTTTGCCATTTTTAAAAACCAAATGGAATCTTATTGTTCTAATATATTTGACGAGGGAAGATAAACTTCTTATAAATTTATACACACACACACAACGGAATATTACTCAGCCATCAAAAAGAATGAGATTTTGCCATTTGCAATGACATGGATGGAGCTAGAATGTATAATACTAAGTGAAATAAGCCAGAGAAAGACAAATACCATACTATTTCACTCATATTTACAATTAAGAAACAAAACAGATGAACATATGGGAAGGAGAAGGAAGTGAAAAGAGGGAAACAAATCACAAAAGACTCAACAGTGAACAAACCGTGTTGAGGGAGGAGGGTGATGGGGGATGGGTTAGATGGGTGATGGGTATTAAAGAGGGCACTTACGACGAGCACTGGGTGTTGTATCTAAGTGATCAATTCCTGAAACCAATACTGCACAGTATGTTAACGAACTAGAATTTAAATTAAAAAAAGAAGTCTGTGCATTCTTTTTCAGTATTTTTATATATGTATTTCGTGTTTTGCATTATTTTGGTTTATTGAATCTCTTGGTCATTAGTGACATCCCCTTCAATTCAACTTCTGAATTTAAAAAATTTGTAAATCACATTTTTCATTTCCTGAAAGCCTTTGTGTGTTTGATACAACTGAATCTACTAAAGAGGTCTTATTATTTTTTTAGTCTCCTCCAGTACTTTTTAATTAAATCTACCTACTCCTTTTTCTCGCTGGGATCAGTGGGTCTGAAATGGGGCTACACACTAGAACCACCTGGGAAGCTTAAGCGTGCTGGTCATTGGAAACCATCTCTGGGCCTTACTATTTAATTGGCCTGGGGCAGCTGGGTGGCTCAGTCCGCTGAGCATCTGACTTTGGCTCCAGTCATGATCTCATGGTTCATGGGTTTCAGCCCGGTGCTGACAGCACAGAGCCTGGAGCCTGCTTCAGATTCTGTGTCTCCCTCTCTCTCTATCCCTCCCCTGCTCCCACTCTGTCTGTCTCAAAAATAAATTTTAAAAAACTAAAAATTTTTAACTGGTCTGGAGTGAAGCCTGACTGTCAAGAGTCTTAAGAGCTCCCCAGGTTTGGTTGTGGGAGCTCAGATCTATCCTCTATGATTCTTACAGAAGAAGAAATCCTATCACCAAAATCCAGAATGTTGAAATTCTACTGGACAAAATACAATTTCTTCAACAAATACACTGTGATAAAAAAAAAAAAAAAAGGATAGCAATGCTAAGAGAAAGGAAGGAGGCTCCTTTAGACTAAATATACTTAAGAGCTATATCAACTAATTGCAACACATGGATTTTATTTGAATCTTGATTTGAACAAAATAACAATAAAATAAACATCTATGAGACGATAGAAAAATCTGAACAGTAGCTTTAAAAAAGTGGTAAAATACACAACAAAAAACCATTTTAATCTTTTTATAGTATAAAATACAATTATATTGCATAAATATTAACACATTACTGTGATAATTGTTTTTACTTTTATTTTTTAATTTTTTTAAATGTTTACTTTTGACAGAGAGAGAGAGAGACAGAGACAGAGAGAAAAAGAGCGAGCGAGCGCATGAGCAGGAGAGGGGCAGAGAGAGGGGGACACAGAATCCAAAGCAGGCTTCAGGCTCAGAGCTGTCAGCACAGAGCCTGTTGTGAGGTTTGAACTCATGAACAGTGAAATCATGACCTGAGTCAAAGTCCGAAGCTTAACCAACTGAGCCACCCAGGTGCCCCTATATTTGTTTTTAAAATAAGAGTCCTTAGGGGCACCTGAGCGGCTCAGCCATTTGAGCTTCTCACTTTGGCTCAAGTCATGATCTTGCAGTTTATGGGTTTGAGCCCTGCCTTGGGCTCTGTGCTGACAGCTTGGAGCTTGGAGCCTGCTTTGGATTCTGTGTCTCCCTCTCTCCCTGCCCCTCCCCTGCTTGTGCTCTGTTCTCTCAAATATAAACAAACATTAAAAAAAATTATAAAAGAGATAATAATGGGCACCTGGGTGGCTCAGTCGGTTAAGCGTCCGACTTCGGCTCAGGTCATGATCTCAAGGGTTTGTGGGTTTGAGTCCTGCATAGGGCTCTGTGCTGACAGCTCAGAGCCTGGAGCCTGCTTCAGATTCTGTGTTTCCCTCTCTCTTTGCCCCTCCCCTGCACACACTCTGTCTCTCAAAAATAAATAAAACATTAAAAAAAATAAAAAGCCCGTATCTTTTTAGAAATATACACACTGTTTATGGATAAAATGATATGAAGTGAAGCATTTTCTTTTTTTTCAAAATAGATGATTGGCTTGTTTTGGCAATGAAGTAATGGTTGAAGCTGGCTAAGAGAACAGTAAAATTCATTATAGTAGTCTCTACACAAATCTGTGGGCTTGACGTTTTCCTTAATTCAAAGTTTTTAAAAATTAAGTTTTCTGTTGCTTTTTTTCTCAAAGTAGTTTATTGTCAATTGATTTTTTACTTGTCGTTTTTAACTTGGCAATCCTTTTCTGCTCTGTCTCTACCAATCTATCAGTTCTGGTTAGTTTTTTCTGTGACTTTACTTCACACATATCTCAAATTCCATTCTGCCTATTTCTGTGTGTGGGGGGGGAGGGGGTGGAGTTGGTCAAATTGTCAAAAGCATTAGGCACTTTGAATTGACACCCAAGGGTCTCACTGTTCCAAACTACCTGCAAATA